>NC_059260.1:310660-315660 GCF_017591435.1 Portunus trituberculatus | reverse complement strand
AACATGTCATATAGTACTGAAAGGATTAAAACCATGAATATCTTTAACTGGAGCCAATGGAAAGCAGTGGCAGTGAGAGAGCACAGTGTTTCAGAATACAGATTGTAATATTGCGGTTGAGTTACAATATGAACAGTATAATTTGTTGCTGGAAGGCTTATTGCTGTTGTGAATCTCAGTTCATTTCACCAAGAAGGCATTTTGTCCAAGTGTCTGCCTGGCATGTGGACGGATGGGTCATGGCTTCCTGTTCTGAGGAGTGGGACAAATGTTATTCTCACTTGGAGAGGATTAATAATAAATTTTCTTTGTTTTGATGATTTTGGATACAAATATTGCTTTTGTATTTATATTTATCTTATGATGCTTGAACTGTTCTTAAAGAAGCTCAGCTGAAAACATTATGAATATTCTCTCTCTCTCTCTCTCTCTCTCTCTCTCTCTCTCTCTCTCTCTCTCTCTCTCTCTCTCTCTCTCTCTCTCTCTCTCTCTCTCTCTCTCTCTCTCTCTTTATACACCTCAACCATTAAGCAAGCATTCCTTCCTTCCACTTATACTTTGTCTGCCACCTCTATTTAATTCCTCAAATTCCTGAACCCACAACCTTCATTAAGTAAAGCAATGAACTCAGTAACTGTAACTATCAACCCACCATCACTAAAACCTACGTCTGTTCTCAGACACTTCATTACTGTGCTTCTTTTGTTGTTTGTTGTGTTGAAACCCAGGGAAGACTTGTAGTGCAGTGTGTTGGCCTGTGTGTGGAGCAGAGTGAGGGGTGCTTATCATTGACACTGCAAGAAATAGTGGAACCAGAAGGGTGAGCCAGCACTGCCTTGCCTCATGAATGGTGGTGGAGAGTGTCACAAACATGGCAGCTCGGCACCAGTGACTGGGCGAGGTGACCGCAGCTGTTGAGTGAGTCATTTAGTTGCCAAACAAGCGAGCAAGGTGGTGTGTAATGGACTGGTGTTGCCAAGTAAACTTCCACACCAAGACATGCCAAATGTGCGGTCCCACTGTTTATACACAAGTATTTATTTGTTTTGCCTACAAAAGAAATGCTCTCCCACACATGTTATTACTCCTTGAATTAGACCTTTTTAAAATGCTGTATTTTATATTGCAGCTTTGATAGCTTTAATTTTTATTTTATTATTATTTATATATTTTTTTTTGTTGGTCCTACATTTGATGTATGATACATCTGCTTAGATGGTTTGTAACCTTATTACATTATCATGTGTGCTGGTGGCTGGGATGCAAGATAATAAAGCCTGTTCATAACACAGCATCTGCTTCCCCTCGATCACTGTCACTGTCACTCACAAATAGCCTTCCTGCCACCAATGCAGTGGCCACCACACCACACCACCACCAGGCAACATACACACACAAAGGAGTCACTCGGGACACTTGCTTCACTAGGAAACCTCCACCACCACCACAAGAATGTGTTGCGGGTTGAGTGTGTGCAGTGGTGTGTTGTGCATACTTTGTACCAGCACCCCAATTACTACTACAGCCCAGAAACTGTTACCACCACACCAAGATACATGCAGGCCAGTGTCCACCACCATCACCACCTCACTACTCAACAGCAGCAGCTTGTGTTACCTCAAGTCCAGCAGTGAGCAGTGCGTGACACACCTGGAGGCTCTTCCCGCTGGGCAGTGTTCCATACCTTGGTGAGGCCTTGTGAGGCTCACCTGCTCCTCCTCCTCTGCTTGAAGAATGTGAATACCACTATGCTTATAGCTTTGTTAAGTAAGTAGAGCCATGATAGCAGATAAAGTATGTTGAATTTAGCAATAGTTTACTTTACAGCTGATATACCACTGTACAGAGTAATATTATCTACATTATAAACAAGAAGCAATACAACTCTTAATACTGTACTGAAGACATTAAATCCTCCCTTCCCGTATAATTTAATAGTCATTTATCACTAATAATAATTTGTTGAGTTTGTCACCAATCAATATTTGATACAGTACCTTTATATTGATACAGATACACTATGTGGGGTATTTGTTGAAAGAACATTGCGACTAGCAACACCAGCGCCCGGCCACCGAGGGGCCGGACACACCGTGACGCCGCCCCGGCCAAGTGTTGTCTTGGAGTCACTGTCAGCAAAAAATGTACCGTAATGTTAAGAGGACAAATACACTCTGAGGCACTGACAACCACAAGACACCCACAGCTAATACATGTACACCTCAGTGCCACACCATACACCAAGTGGAACCTCAATACACACACACACACACACACACACACACACATACACACACACACACACATACATTTGTGCTTGAAAGCATGTCTTGCAAAATGAGAAGCAGCTACAACATGCTTCTTCTAAGATGATGATGAAAGTTGAGGGAGGAATGGCACTTCTCAAACACTGCAAGACCCGAATCCTTCGAGTGTCCGTAGGTCCAGACACAGCCCACAGTACAGTATGTGGTAAACACTCTTCTAGCTAAGCAAAATGGTCAACAACACTCCACGCCACAATGCCATTATGACAACAAAACGCGTCTTTCTTTACCTCACAAATGGTGGGCGTCCGAGGAGCCAAGACACTGTACACTAGATGTCTTGGTGAGAGGGAGAGGATTCTAGTCTGGTAATAAGATTTGGTACAAGAGCGAGAAGCCTGGCTATAGTGGAGAGGGTGCGGAGGAGAGCGTCACCACTGCTAACAAGCCTGCAGAAGATTACCCAAACATGGAAAACAAGACAAAAAGAGAGAGAAAAAAAAAACTAGCCTGCATCAAGCAAGAATATTATCCCTGCAGCTTCAATTTGATCCCTAAAGTGTTGAAATACTGTATATAAAATCTGATAATGATACCCTCGTCAATCTAAACTCGACAGGTCAACACTGTTCAGAGTACCACTTAAATTTCTTATCCATCTCGTACCACACTAACAATATTCCTTACTCCTCTGATGCCACACACACTCCAGGCTTTCTCTAAGGACTTGCTGTCATTCCAATCACATCACTTTGTCTCCCTTATCTACAGCAATCATTCACTCTTCCCTGAACGACATAATTTTTAAGCCATGTGTTTTTACAAGGTTGTTCCCATCCACCTTATCCTTCCTTCCTTCATCCCACTGTGGTTTCTTGCACCAGCCTCGTCTTCTATCATTGCCACACAGGAGGCCAGAACACTTTCTCTCATGCTGTTTCTATATAAGGTCTTAGCTAAATACTTTCTTTCTCTCACTTTTGATCTATTTAGCTTCAATATAACACATGTCTCATCTCTTTCTCTTCTCTCCTTTCATCTTCAATACAGGGTATGTCTAATCTCTCAGCTAAATACTTTCTCTCTCTCACTTTTTATCTAGTTAACTTCAATAAAACACGCCTCATCCTTTTCTCTTCAATACAGGACAGTCTGATTTTTTTTTTTTTAGCTAAATATTCTTTCTCTCTCACTTTTTATCTGGTTAGCTTTAATACAACACATGTCTCTCTTCTCTCCTTTCATCTTCAATACAGGACTTGCCCTTATCTTTTAGCTAAATACTCTGTCACTCACTCTTTTATCAAGTTGGCTTCAATATAACACATTTCTGTCTGATCTCTTTCTCTTCTCTCCTTTCACCTCCAATACAGGACATGTTTGATCTCTTTTCTCTTCTCCCCTTTCATTATTAATTTTTCATCTTTCCTTTCATCTTCATATATTCTTATCTTTTTCTCTTCATCTCCTTTCATCATTTACTTTTCATCTCTCCTTTCATCTTCATATGCCCTTATCTTTTTTCTATTCATTTCCTTTCATCACTCATTTTTCATCTCTCCTTTCATCTTCATTTGTAAGGCTTAACAATGTCACTCCAGGACATGTCTACATCATCCTCTTTCATTTCTTTCTCTTTATCTTACCAGCATCCCTCAGGTCTCATAGTTTCAATAGAGAATGCATCTGTAAAATATTCTCGTTCTGTCTCTTTTTTCATCTTATAAGCATTCTTCAGGTTTTTACAGTTTTTACAATTCCAATATGTCATTTTTCTTTCTCCTTTCATCACATTAGCTTTCTTCAGGCTTTAGAACTCTTGTGTAGAATGTCAGTTAATTCACTCTTCACTGATTTCATGGACACACCTCCTTTCATTCTATCCATCCCTCTTTCTCTCCCTCTCTCTCTCTGGCACAAACTTTCCTCCTGTGTAGAATGACAGTTAATTCAATCTTCACTGATTTCATGGACACACTGGTCTTCCGTCTATCCCTCCCTCTCTCTTTCTCTCCCTCTGGCACAAACTTTCCTCACAAACTAACCTTCATTACACATTTTTCTTCATTTAGTTATAGTCACCTTTTTTTCCCTCCCTGCTCCCCCCACCAGCACTCGGCACTGGGCACTCACCACACGGCACATTCTCAAGAACTGCCACCACTGTTAATGTTAAATCTCAGGCAATGCAAGGAGGCATCTCATGTCCAGCTCACCACAGGGACTTACTTTCTCTCTCCCATGTGGCCAGATGATTGCCTCTCTCTGCATGTCAGGTACAGTTTTGGGGTATACAGTTCAAGTGATATAAAATTCTGTCTTAGGAAACTGTAACACCATTTTATAGAACAATTGTCTATGGTAATATAAATGAGATCAACAGTTAATAGTAGTACAGTGCTACAATGCTAAGGTGGTATCAGGAGAAATTTATTGCAAGGAAATGACAAGGCTGATTTTTTTTTTTTAGTTTTTGGGGCTTTTTTTTAAACTTTGGGAAATTACATAAGAGACGTGACAATTTAGCTGGCCTCTCACACACTACACCCGCCCACACACCCATACACACACACCACACTACACCACATCACATGTATAAAAGGCTACACTTTAATCACCACCAAACACCCACACACACACATACAACTCTATTTCCAATTCACTCCACACTGCCCACACACACACACACACACACACACACACACACACAGACATGCACGCACAAAGCTCCTA
>NC_059260.1:278160-305660 GCF_017591435.1 Portunus trituberculatus | reverse complement strand
TACAGAATTAGTGATGAAGGGAGAGGAACAACTAGACAGAGGGAAAAAAAATAATGTCATCTAAGTCAGAATGCAAACCTCTTGTTCTTTTCACCTCTTCAGTATCATGAAGTGTTTCTATATTCACTCTGCTTACAATTTGGTAATTTTATACAGCTTCAGAAACCCATGTGGGGAATGGAATAGAAAAGACTTTGGCTATTGATCTTTTGACTTCCATTGACCCTTCCTAATTTCAATAAAATGGTCAAATCATACACAAATCTCAAGGTAAAAAATGCATCCTAGTACTGAAAAAGTTAAAAAATAGTTTTCCTGTACAGCATAATGTATAACAAGTCTATAGGACACAGCAATGTTCAAACACAGAGGCAACACAAGCACCAGAGCAACAGTCACCCACGCACCGTCCAATCACAGGCATGCACCCAAGTCTCGGTGGCGTCTGGGGTGAGGGCGTCCTGGATCTCCGGCACCGTGTCATACATCCGGTACTTCCAGCGCGACACGTGGACACGCATGCCGAACCGCTCGTGCAGGCTGCGGTACACATATTCGTACCCATACTTGGCTGTTGGGAGATGAATTTGTTGGGAATAGAACACATGGCACAAGATCGCCAGTTGTGGAATGCAGTCATCGCCCACTATGATAACAACACAGGTAATCCACAAACCCACCTGGACACACAAGGTGGATGAGGTGGTTGTTGCCACGCGCCAGCCACTCCTCCACTAAATCCCCAATGGCTGAGGCGCTCTCTTCACGTGTGGGGAAGTGGAGGATGTCACGGTGGCAGAAGGTGGTGTCAATGTGGAGAGAGTCAACCGTCTTCACTGTGCCGTCCCTGTTGTGGAGTGCCGAGATCCGCTCCACATCACCCACACTGGTGCGGAAGTCCCCCGTGTACAGCACTGTTCCACCACGACCCTCAAACAGGAACCTGCCCAGCACAGAGGTCATGGGACTCATGAGAGAGAGAGAGAGAGAGAGAGAGAGAGAGAGAGAGAGAGAGAGAGAGAGAGAGAGAGGCAAAGCAGGGGAAAACTGGAAAAATACAAATACTCTCCCCTTTCTCTCTCTCTCTCTCTCTCTCTCTCTCTCTCTCTCTCTCTCTCTCTCTCTCGTTTGTATTTCTTTGTTATATAACTGAATACATTATTTGCTATATATATTGTATTAATCACTTCATTTATTCATTTATCTATTTTGTGTGTAGATATATATATATATATATATATATATATATATATATATATATATATATATATATATATATATATATATATATATACACTGAGAGAGAGAGAGAGAGAGAATACTGTTACCTGTCTTGATTTTTCTCTCTCTCTCTCTCTGTTTTATTGTAAATTGTTTTATTATTATAGTACATTTACTATTATCATTTATTATTTATTATTATTATTATAATTATTATTATTATTATTATTATTATTATTATTATTATTATTTTTATTATTATTATTATAGTACTATTATCATTATAGTATTATATTTTTATTATTATTGTAATGTGATTGTTATTATTTGTATAATTTTCATTATTATTTTATTTATTAATGTATCATTATTAATAATGTTTTAATGTAAATTGTTTTATTATTGTACGTTTACTATTATTATTATAATTGTTATATTATTATATTATTATTATTTTAATATCATTGCTATGTTATTATATTTATTTTTCTTTATTATTTATCATTTATCATTATCTATTGTTTCTATTACTATTATTCTATTTGTCATTATCATCCACTACTGTATTTATTACTGCATTTATTACATATGTGTTATGTAGATGTATATTTGGTTGTAGAAGTGGAATTTAGTTAGGAAATCTTTAATTTACTAGTTTGTAAATACATGTATAGTAATTAGGCCTCTACAACTAACCGCGTCGGCCTAACATAAATTTCAAATAGGTCTGTAAAAGAGCTTATGCTCAACAGACCGAGGGAATTCTTCACATTCTGTATCATACTGATTTTAATGTACCCATAAAGGCCCAATAAATGTATCAGTATCAGTATCTCTCATTCTCTGTATCTGTGTGTCTCAGCCTGACACTCACATGACAGAGCCGGGGCAGTGGCCGGCCGGGATGAGGGTGACACATAGCTGGTGGCTTGCCTCCTCAGCCACATTTGGCACGGTGATGCTGACCGGCTCCTCGTGTGGCAAGGGTCGCACGAATGGGTCCAGTGGGCGGTGGCGGATCGAGGCTTGAAGGAAGCGAGCGGTGATGGAAGAGCAGTAAAGGTACACGCCGCTGTTGCTCTCAAGGTGGTCCAGGAAGTGTGGGGAGCTGAGGCCAATCATGTGGTCTAGGTGGATCACAGTGATGAGGAAAGGTTAGGATCAGGTGGAAATGTGTTCACTCACTTTTTGTCCTCATTAATTTCATCTGATTTTTATTTCACTATTTTCTCATGGGGAGGCAGCCTTGACATGACTCAGGGTAGAAACACAGAAAAAAATTCATAAACATGAAGTAAAGTGAGTACATTAATGCAGCATATATAGTCATCTTTTGTGCTACTGAGAAGGACTAATTGTAGGCATTAACCAATCTTAAATACTGGGATACTGAGTGAGGTAGGTGTGTGTGTGTGTGTGTGTGTGTGTGTGTGTGTGTGTGTGTGTGTGTGTGTGTGTGTGTTTCACTGTTTGATCTGCTGCAGTCTCTGACGAGACAGCCAGACGTTACCCTACGGAATGAGCTCAGAGCTCATTATATCTGATCTTCGGATAGGCCTGAGACCAGGCACACACCACACACCGGGACAACAAGGTCACAACTCCTCGATTTACATCCCATACCTACTCACTGCTAGGTGAACAGGGGCTACACGTGAAAAGACACTCACCCAAATATCTTCACCCAGCCGGGGAATCGAACCCCGGTCCTCTGGCTTGTGAAGCCAGCGCTCTAACCACTGAGCTACCGGGCGTGTGTGTGTGTGTGTGTGTAATGAGATAGATGTGTGTGTGTAATGAGATGGATGTAGGAAGAGTGTGTGTTCAGAGGGCAGGCTGTGAGCTGTGTCTGCCTCCTTGTCCCCTAGTCTTGTGCTGTAGGTCACAAAGGAAAGTGTTGTGAGGTCAAAATTTGTCACAAGAAAGTTCACAGCAGCACTGGTGCAGTACAACACACCGGCCGATCCAGTGCACCTCACCAGGGACATCACCGCCCTGACAGGTGTCCACCGCCTCCCCTTGTGAGAATCAGGAATGAGTTGTTTATTTAACCTTCAGGTCAATTGGTGCTTCAGGAAGGTGAGCAGTGTAAGATGAACTGGCTGAAGAATGGCAGAGGAATGCAAGGAATAACATTAGCAGAGTGTAACATTTCCTGCAAGGCGACACCACCACAGAAGTGTTGGCAGCAGGCGCCAACCCGCCACACGCCACACCACACGCCGCCGCCCGCGTCTCCCTAAGATGGGCGTGGCTCACATAGAACACTCAGCAGTGGGCGCGGGTGGCGACAGGCGCGAGGCAGCCTCAAGACTTGTACTCACCTGAGTGTGCATGGCTGAGGAAATAGGCAGTGCTGGCAAGGTTTCTGCCGTCAAAACGATCCACAGAGATCTGTGGAAACTCCTTAAGTTTGCCTGAGAAGGAGCTCATGGCGCCCGCTGAGCTCTCTCACAGAGCTGCTGGCATCATGGGACCCCGCCCGCCCGGCACAGGCTAGACGTGGGTCATCTCGCCGCTCGGGGGAGAGACATGAAGTGGCAGACTGGCGGGACGCGCACCACCTCCACCGGCCACCATTGCAAAATGTCAACACTGCGGCGGCGGCGGCGGCGGCGGTGGCGATCATGGTGGTGTGGCGCGCCAAACAAAACGTCAACACCACACAGCAGCGATGCCACAATGCCATACCACACCTCCACACACCACACTCATGACTTGCTATCACTGAGAGGCTGTGGCCAGGCAGGGATGCTGTGCGCGCGGAGCGTGCGCCTTCCGAGAAGAGTGCCTCTTTGCACAGCTGTGGCAGCGTGCGTCAGGACACGCACGCGCCATGTCAAAACTGGCCGTCTTTCCAATTATTAAAAACTCTTACCTGCTTGATTTCCTCGCTCTTCGTCAATTTCTTATTTGGTGCGCAGTGCTGCAATATTCTTCGACAAGTTGACAGTTCAGCAGCAGCAGCAGGCACTCTGCCGCAGCTCATTCGCAACTCAACCCTTCCTACCACTATCGCTGGGCACTGGGCACCATCACTACCGCACCACGGCTTGCCATTCGTTTTGCACCAATGTCAGTGTCAGTAACAGTGGATATGACAAGACAAACGACCGTTGGTCTGATCCACCCAGACTGAATCCGTGTACCTATAGATCCTGCTGGGTGGATAGACACGGAATACGGGAACGTATGGGGACCATTAATCTCTCTTCCATTCAGTAGAGTATATAGTGTAACACACACATATATTTGCACTCTATAATAATGTTACTACAATTATTACTACTACTATTAGTATACTACTACTTCTACACTCCCTCTGAGGTGGCCACACTATGGGTAGTGCTGTGCATCATTCCCAGACTCATGTGGGAGATGGAGCCATGAGCACCCACACTATTGGTTGTGGAGCGAAGAATTGCCCTGCTTTTATGCCCTGATGATAATGATATAGTGGGATAAAGTTCTTCACAACAGTAGCCAGGATTGAACCAGAAACATTAGGCCCAAGCCTGAAAATTTTTATTTAGGACAGAAATGAGGAAATGTTTTAGCTCCATCCATCTTCACCACACACAAACACAAACACACACTCTCCCTCTCACACATTAACATTCAGGGAGTCAAAAAATTTTTTAAATCCTGAATTACCCAAAATCACACAATACTGAGAGAGAGAGAGAGAGAGAGAGAGAGAGAGAGAGAGAGAGAGAGAGAGAGACAAGAAGGGTTGCCTGCCCTTTCCATTTAAAGATAACAATTGGTCCTGTGGAGACAGCAATGCCCAAACATTCTTCCCAAAGTGACACAACCATAAGCAGTTTGGCTCAGCAAAGCACCACTCTGTCTACAATACCCAAAAATGTGTGTAAATAGAAACTCAGAGTCTTAACTAGAGGGTTTATTCCTCTCATCACACAGACTGCCACCACCACTACAACACCGCCTAGAAGGTCTTGGGCGTGGGCCGGCCGTAGGTGATGCGGTCGCGCTTCATGTTCTTCTTCTTGTGGTGGGTGAGGTAAGGGAACTTGATCTTGGAGTTGTGGAACTGGGTGGTGAGTGGGCGGCGGCACTTTCCACTGGACACAGTCTCCACACGCATGATCTGTGAGGGCCAGACACCACACTGTTCTTAGTCAGGTGCCAAAACACAATGAAACTCTCTCACTCACTCACACAAATAAGTACACAGCTTCATAAATACATGAGTGTGTCTAATTCAGCCTTAAGAACCAAATACGTCCAGTTTACCTTCACATAACACTGAAGTACTCTAATGGTGGAACCTTGTAGCAATGCATACCTTATATTGTTCCTGTACCTAATTCATTTAGTACACATAAAGAAACAATTAATACCACTCTACTATGAATTTCTTGCATAATCCTGAAGCCTATACAAAATAAAAGGATTAACTAGCAAGTAGTGTGTGACTGAGCGAGTTATCTGTGACTGCCTTGATTCACTCCGGAGGGGAAGGAAACCCCTCTGGAGGCGACAAGAAGCCTTGGTTTGTTCTCTGCACCTTGCAAAGGAAACCCCTACAGATGGTGGAACCTTAAGGAGGTGCAGCACCTTGGGAAACACACACACACACACACAGACAACAACAACTAAGTAAATACACACAAAGAATAAAGATGACACTGGTGATAAATTAAGTGAATCATTACATATAAGAGCACACAGACAGACAGACAGATGGACGGACAGATGAACAGACAGACACTGACCTGTATGGAGTGTGCGCGTGCCCTGTGTCGTGCACCCATGTCACGGTAGCACTGAGTGACGGCGCCGGACACAGTCAAGTCCCGGTACTCGCGGTACATGTTGTGTGTGCCGGAGCGGGAGTCATAGCGCAGCCAGATGCCAATGTTCTTCACCACCTGTGGCTTGCGTTCCACCACCTGGGAACACACACACGAACAAACAGTCAGTCATCTTGTCACCCATCCATCTACAGTAAAAGTCCTTAAATCCGGAAATCCTTATAATCCGAAAAATTTGAAAGGCTGAGTTAAATATGTAAAAAGTAAGAAATAATAGTAATAAATATATAATAATAATAGCCGAAACCGAACATATCATCACCGACATTGAGTTTAACACAAACTCGTATGAGAATAATATTTGGAGGTATTATAAGTGGTGTTTTATGTTTCTGTAGGTGATGTGCGTGCATGCGTGTGTGTTGCAGAGTCCTGTTATCTGCGTGGGTGGTCCAGCTGGTGTACGCTCAACGCTGGTGATGTGATTGGCTGGCGTATATGATGTTGGATGCCTTCCTTTCTTTTTGTTTCCCTTTATCAGACATCAGTAAATGTTTTATGTTATGAAATGTGTTTTGTATTATACTTAAAATTATTTCATAAAGTGTGACATAAGTATTGTGGACTGTGTACATATTATGTGGGGTACAGTACAGTACAATCACTCAAACTTCTCAGTATATGTGGATGGTGGAATAGCCTAAGTAAAATAGTAAAATCACCTACACAAATACAAGTTGACAAGTAGGAAAAGAGCAATCATCACATATGGGGTGCCATAATGGCTGAAAAAGTCCATGCCACTCCCCCATAGTCTGTGGCAAATCCTCAAAAAACAATAAAAAAAAAAAAAAAAAAAAAAAAAAAAAAAAAAAAACTACTTAAATCTTGTGTGGTGTGGTGAGGAAGTACATAGTGGACTGGTGGTAGTAACAATCCCTGTAAGATGTTATAACAGTACTACAAAGAGATATAGCAAGATGGGGTTAGTTTAGTGGGATTTACATAGTACCCTCAAGATTTTAATCTTACTTTCAGCCTAACTATCTTACTATCCAGAAAATCCTAGAATCCGGAATGCCTGAACCCCCATGACTTCCGGATTTCAGGACTTTTACTGTATTTAGCTCCTTCATTTTTCATGCCTGTATTGCCAGACTTCTGTATATTATTCTCATTATGTACACAGATTCTATCCATGCTCTTACTCAGTTCTTCTCCACACTCAAAAATTTAAAAAAAATCAATTTCTGTACAACAGGAAAAATAGACAGAAAAAAAGGCCTACTTAGTTGTCAGTTCCCTTGAAGATCTGAGTGTTAATCAAAATAAAGAAATAAATGTCTTGAAACCTACCTCTTGAATGTCATTCACCCACCTATTTAGCCATTTTATTTCCTTACACCAGCATTGCCACCCTTGTGTGTATTATTCTCAATATGTAAGACAGGTTTCATTTATGTACTTGGCCAGTTACCTTTCACACACACACACTAGTAAGTAGTGTGTAACCGAGTGAGTTATCTGTGACTGCCTTGATTCACTCCGGAGGGGAAGGAAACCCCTCTGGAGGCGACAAGAAGCCTTGGTTTGTTCTCTGCACCTTGCGAAGGAAACACCTACAGATGGTGGAACCTTAGGGAGGTGCAGCACCTTGGGAAACACACACACACACACACACACACAGGGTTAAGGGTTAGCACGCTCGACTCACAATCGAGAGGGCTGGGTTCGAGTCCTGGTAAGCGGAGAGGCAAATGAGCAAGCCTCTTAATGTGTGGCCCCTGTTCACCTAGCAGTAAATAGGTACGGGATGTAACTCGAGGGGTTGTGGCCTCGCTTTCCCGGTGTGTGGAGTGTGTTGTGGTCTCAGTTCTACCAAAAGATTGATCTATGAGCTCTGAGCTCACTCTGTAATGGGGAAGACTGGCTGGGTGACCAGCAGGCGACCGAGGTGAATTACACACACACACACACACACACACACACACACACACACACACACACACACACACACACACAGCTTACTTACACACACACACACACAAAATTTTTTTTTTCTTATATAAGAGAGCAACATAATAATAAATAAAAAATAAACAAAAGACCTACTTAGTTACCAGTCCCCTTGTTGGTCTGAGTGTTAGCCAAAAAAACCTACCTCTTCAATAAATAAATGGCATCTATTCTATTGGGGAATAAAGCGCCATTTCCTCACCAAATTAATAGAGACAATTTCACCGCTGGACTT
Organism: Portunus trituberculatus; assembly: GCF_017591435.1. NCBI lineage: Eukaryota > Metazoa > Arthropoda > Malacostraca > Decapoda > Portunidae > Portunus > Portunus trituberculatus. The sequence goes on along the minus strand of NC_059260.1, from coordinate 297,410 downwards.
CTTCATCTTCTTCAGCTTGGAGAGGAAGTACCAGAAGCGAGACTTGGCCGTGACTCTGTCTGGGGCGAATATCCTCATCTTGTACAGCTGCGGCTCAGGGTCTGTGTCTGAGGGCAGCTTGCGCCCTATCACGCTGTACTCCTTTAGCTGCCCAGGGGAGAAACAAGGCCGTGAAAGATTTTATTAATTTCTATTATTGGTAAATTTGTAGTTTCAACCAATATACCCTATCTTATATTTCTTTTTCCCTATGTCTAACAAGCTTGGGGACCTCCTAACAAAGTGGGGTTTTAACCTAACACACTGTGTAGTGTAGTGGTTAGCACACTCGACTCACAATCGAGAGGCCCGGGTTCAAGTCCCGGACTTGAACCCGACACACACACACACACACACACACACACACACAGATGTGTTGAGACTTGGAACAGTTTGAGTGAGGAAGTGGTATCAGCAAAGAGTGTACATAGTTTTAAAGAAAAATTGGATAAGTGTAGATATGGAGACGGGACCACACGAGCATAAAGCCCAGGCCCTGTAAAACTACAACTAGGTAAATACACACACGGGAAGGACGGGGGCTGGTGGGACGGGATCAGGGTCCGGGTCAAGGGAGCCGCCTGGCGGTCTGAACGGGGGTATATATAACTATCGCCTTATTTAACACAGTAATGGGCTGTTTATCTGTTGTAGTGGTTGATTCTGGCTTTGCTTCACTCTCTGGGTCTGGACACACAGGGGGGAGGACAGAAAAACAGTGTTGGACACCTGCGGGGAAGGCACAGCTGAGGTGCCCAGTGTGGCCCAATATTTACGTACGCAATTCATTTTAAAAATCGCCACAAGAAAAACGCCACTCACACTGAAATGCACTACACTTTTAAATGCAACAAAAAGTTTTACTAAGAACCAAAACATAAAAACGTAAGCGAGTCGTTTGTTTATAAAACGTCGTCCATCGAAGGGTCACTATTTCAAAATAACGGCGCCACAACACTCCATAATGTCGAGATGGAAAGCACAGCCAAACTACATTACATTACATTTTCTGAATGAGAAGAATTTTCGCTTTCCAGCCAAATAAAGAAAACACAGATTCCTCGTCGTATAAAGATTTTCGTTTTCTACTTTTGAACCGTTAACACTTTTTAATTTGAAAATACGAATAGTTAAACCAAATCTTATGGAATATTATTGTTTGGATCATGCTTTTCATATTTTTCTAGTCTTATATCAAGCACTAAAACAATCCTAGGCGCGCTAATTAAAAAAGGTTAAAATTGTATAAAGCCGAAAGTGTTATTTCAACGAGAAACAAAAAACGGAGCTAGACACGATCTTATTACGGATTATACCTTGATTTACATTCCTATCAATAAATAAAATACAAAAACAATGCAAGCTCCAATGATAAACGAGAAAAAATTGTGATGTAGAACCGAAGTAGTTTTTTTGCACCTTTTTTCACCTCCTCCATCTTCCCTCCCTTCCCTCCCGCATTCCTCCCCACCCTTCCATCTCCACCTCCTCCATCTACTACAACACAGAGAGCCCTTAAAACATCTGCAAAACACTCGAAAAGCGCCCTAAATAACTTGGCTGCAGGGTGGAGAGGTGGGACTGGTGGCGGGCTGGTCGGGTTGGCGCCTGGTAGAGTGGGTGGTTGGGTGGATGGGTGAGTTGGGGTTGGGGTGTGTGTGTGTGTGTGTTTACCTAGTTGTAGTTTTAGTGTGTGTGTGTGTGTGTGTGTGTAAGAATATTGATATAGATTTCAGTTTTTATTATTGTTTGTTTGTGGCCTTGTGACTGTTATTGCATCAATGATAAACTCTCTCTCTCTCTGCTTCTGTATTAACATCTTACTATATTATGACTTCATTTTAGAGGGAGGCTTCAAGACATTTGCCCGTCTTTTGGCTAACTCTTAAACCTGCAAGGGAACTAAGTGGCCCTTTTAATTTTTTGTTGCTCTTGGCCAGTTTTTCCCTCTTACATAAAAATAAATAAATAAAATTGCTCGCGCGCGCGAGCGAGGATGCGTGCTTATGCGAGTGTTTATGTAGGTGGACGAAATGGGGAATGGAAGGAGAGGGAGTGTAGTAGTGATACCACCACCAGCAGCAGCATTATTATCGTGTGTGTGTGTTCACCTAATTATATATTACAGGGTTCGAGTGGGGTTCATAGTGACCTGTCTCTATATCTAATTTTATCCAAACGAGAGCTTAAAAATACCCTCAAAACTAAGACTTTCAGACAATTTCTCATAGGCTTACATTCCCCTGCTCCCGCGAATCTCTCCCAGCATAACATTCACTTGCTGGTTAATGGCATGTTAGAAAATAAATAAATAAATAGTCTCCCAGTTGTTTTATCATGATTTCCTCCTATTCCCTTATTCATTATCTCTTGCTTTATTCCCATTTCCTCCATGTAATAACTCTTCTCCCTTTTTCCCTTGACCAATAGTGACTTCATAAATGTGACGTCAAATCAGCTGCGTGAGAGAAGAGAAGGGGTAGCCGGGAAACGAGGCGAGCTGGAGGGACGTGTATATTAGGATAATGCTGTAGTTTAATACTCTTCACCGATTCACAGCACAGCATTCACTGATGATAGAAAAGAAAGCGGTGTCCAGGACTTTAAATCGCCACCTATGTGTGTTTCATGGCTATACAACCTTGAAATCCACGATAACTTTGGTTTTAATATTCTTCTCTAACAACACAGCATTCAGTAAATGATGTAGAAGATAGGTGTCCAGAACTTTAAATCGCCACCTTTAAGTGTTTCATGGCTATATAACCTTCGAAATTCACGATAACTTTGGTTTTAAGAATACTCTTCACTGATTAGCAGAACAACATTCACTAATAATATAAAAGTAAGCGGTATCCAGTTCAGCCCCGTGTCCTCACCCTCACCTGATTTATCAAAACATTCTTCCTCGGGATCGCACGTCTGCTCTCACTAATCCCATCATATCTCACTCATCCGTCTCCACAGCGTCACTTTACAGCGTGGCAATGATAATACACACACTTGGCATTATAATGTGACCTATCATTGTGTCCTGTAGTTCGACATAACTGAAAAATAACGATATACCCCATGCCCTGCGCCGCCACCAGCTGTATTCACGCATCACACGGTGGCACATTTCACACCAATTTTCATACATTTCACCTGCATATATAAAATCTAACCCAACGGAGGCATACACTGATCATTCGTTTATCTCTAAGTGGCAGAAGAAGGGCATAGAGCCATGCTAATCCTATGAAATAGTCCAAAATGTGAGGACCTACCAGGCCGGAAGCCTTCATGGCGGCGGATCACGCGGGAAGGAAGGTCTGCTGTTTATTGACGGTCAACAAATTCTTCACAAAGCTCATAATGATCTTGATCTTCATTTTGACCTCAAGATCGCTTTTGATTGGCCTCTAGATCGGCAACTATTGTAGAGGACACACAAAATACAAGCAGATAAAAAAAAAAAAATACAGTATTTTGTACACTAATATTCGTCTCTACAACTTGCGATTTGCGTCTCAATCTCTCCAGAAATTCCTTCACAGCTTCAATCACTCTTTCATTCGCTTCTCTATAATCTATATATAGACTCACTAGCAGCACCATCCATTCCCTTCCTCTCACCAGTCTTTCATCCCTCTTATACCCTCATTCAATCAAAATCACTCACATTATCTCCCTCCTGTCTCTCTCATGCTTCCCAGACTCCAGCACTTGCCCCACCGTCTCATCCAGTCACCCTCTCCCATGTCACACACCTAGCACACTTTTCCTACGTGACTCAGGCTATCTGTAGTTCATTACATTTACATCCATACACTGTGCCCTAGCTAGAGATCATCACCCAGGCTGCCATCATACCACCTCTCATACATCGGGGCTTCCTTTTCCCTGTACCATTCCGGAGTACTCTTTCGTTCCACCTCATTCTTCCGTATATTCAGTCCCACACTCTTCACTTCGCTGTCTCTCTCACTTTTCCATTTCCTCGCATTCCATTCAGTTCCCGTACACTTTGTCTCTTGTCATGATCCATTCACGCTCATTTTGATTCCTCCCAGCTATTCTCATCCCTCACACAACTTGTAATCCACTCCCGTCTGTCATTCTTATGCACCTCTTCCTCCATTTGCTTCTACTTTCATTCCACAGATAAATACTTCTCGCTGTTCTCTCATTATCCATTCCTTCCAGCCTAATATTGTACAGACAGCTCTCTTGATGAAAAGTGGTTATCATTATTTTTAATTTATATATCAACTCAAGAGATTAATAGGCAAAAATCATCAGCTAGAAGTAGTAGTGGGTTATTATTACGTATTACTATTATCTCATTATAGTGTATACAAGTTGGAGTAGACGAGAAATTAGCAATAACACAAATTTTTCCTGGTGAAGGGGGAGTGGTAGTGGTGGTGGTGGTGGTGGTCACTGGTCACATTATTGGAACCTGAAGATGGAGGCGGCGTGGAGTTCACATCATCTGGCCACCACATTATGATTTCTTGACAGGCTGCACGCGGCCACCCTCCACACACCCTGACACGTGAGTTGCCGTGCCCTGACCCCTCCCAGCTCAGGTCAAAGCCTCGTAACCTCGCCAGTGACCTGTAACATGGATTTTCACACCAGCTGATTGGAATACCCCCAGACCAATATTTCCTGATGTCATTTTTTTTTTTCATTACTGCGTGTGTGTTTGGTGTGGCACGGTTACACTTCCTGGTGAATGTTACGAGGTGTCTGTCTGAGAGTATTGGTGAGGTTGACGTAATATTTGGTGAAATAGATGGACATATTTCATTAGGGTCGAAAATATTGTATCTTGGCATTAGTAGACGTGTGTTCTTTAACCCCTTCACTACTGGGACATGTTTTCATATCCCTTCTGGTGACTATTTGGTAATTTTCTACAGCTTCGGAAACTCATGTGGGGGATTAGAATAGTGAAGACTGGCCATTAATCTTCTGACCTCCATAGACTGTTGCTAATGTCAATAAAATGGTCTAATGGTATACAAATCTCAAGGTAAAAATGTGTTCCAGTATTGAAGGGGTTAAAGTAGTGAAGACTGTGGCCATTAATCTTGTGACCTCCATAGACCCTTGCTAATGTCAATAAAATGGTCTAATGGTACACAAATCTCAGGGTAAAAATGTGTCCCAGTACTGAAGTGTTTGCTAGGTAATATTTATCACATAACTTGAAAAGAGAGAGAGAGAGATATATCACAGCCCCTCTCCTCCACAGACACAGCACGCAGCAGTCGAAGCAACAGGGCCAGCCAGAGCATCCTCCCAGCGCAGCGCCACAGCCTCCCTTGCTGCACCATGGAGCCACACATGTTGCAGGGGCTGTGGGCGCCGGACAACCAGCAGCAGCACAGCCGGGCCTTGGAGTACCTGCAGCGGCTGAGGGAGAGCTCGGACGGATGGCAGATCTGTGGCGCCACACTGACCTCCGGCGGCACAAGTCTGGACGATAAAGTGAAGTTTGTGTGTCTGCAGGTGGGTATGTGTGTGTGCGGATGTGTGTCTGTGTATCCGTTTGTGCATGTGTGTGCGTATGTGTGTTGGTTACTTGTATTCGTAGGCCCATATTCAGAAACGCCTTGCTCTCTCACCACGACTATTTTCCAAGGCCACAGAGATGACTGGCAGGGTTTTCAAGTGTTTCTTCAGTTAATAATCTTGTCACTCTGCCTCTAGAACTGTAAAAACACCTTAAAAACTCATCTAAACTCAAATAAAGCCTTTTGAGATAGTGGAGGTGAAGTGGAGAAGTGTTTGAGAATACCAGCCATAGTCTCAGATCATGAATATACACATGAGCATCTCTGAGTGTGTTTATGAGTGTGTGAATACAATTATTTGTGTGCCTGTGAGCGTGTGAGGACATGATTAGCACAGGGCAGCACTCACATACACACACACACACATACACACAGGTGATGGAGCACTACGCACAGACACGCTACGTCATCGCCACACCCGAAGAGCAGAGTCTTCTTCGCCAGCACCTGTCACAGTGGACCACCGCACTCTGTATGGCCACCGACGCTGAGAAGGTGAGGAACCAATGCTGCTGTTGTTGCTGCTTCTTTTTCTTCTTCTTCTTCTTCTTCTTCTTCTTCTTCTTCTGCTTCTTCTTCTTTTAATGCAAGAAGGGAAGTTGGCCAAGGGTAACAAAAAGGAAAAAAAATGATTGTCAGATCTCTCAAAGAATTAACAGAGCTATCCAAAAGTCTGGGATAAATGTCTTGAAACCTGCTGCCGTCACTCTCTTCTTCACCTTATTCCTCTGTCCTCTTCCCCTCACTCCTCTGTGCTAAGACTATTAACAAGCACTTCATTTTGTCCTCTTGTCATTTGAGAGGAAAACCCCAGTTATTTCTTACTTTCACCTTGTCTTGTTAACTCATCATTATAAACTAACATAATTTCCCAGCCTAGCCAATCCAACGCAACTCACCCTAACCTAACCTTACCTTACCTTACCTTACCTTGTTTTCACTCCCCTTGTCTTGTTCAGCATAAATAAACGCAACCTTTCTTAACGCTCGCTCTCTCTCTTTCTCTCTCTCTCTCTCTCTCTCTCTCTCTCTCTCTCTCTCTCTCTCTCTCTCTCTCTCTCTCTCTCTCTCTCTCTCTCATCCTGACCCTCGTTTTCTCTCCCCTGGCAGGTGTACATTCAGAACAAGACCGCACAGCTAATGGCGTTGGTGTTTGTGGTGGACTACCCTGACCGCTGGCCCTCCTTCATTGCCGACGTCCTCTCCACCCTCCACACCGGCGCCAATGCTGTTGACCTGTATCTCCGCTTGTTGCTGGCCATAGATACTGAGGTGAGTGGCTGGTGGTGGTGCTGGTGCTGGTGGTGGTTGGTTATTCTTTATTGTTGTGGTTTTGGGAGATGTAAAGTATAATATGGAAGAAAATAAATGAATAAATAAAGGGAATAGTTCAATTCTGCAGGTATGTAAGTCTTATAAAAGAATTTCCAAGGGATGTAGTTGAAGTGACACAGAATTTTTAAGGATGTTTCTGTATTTCCCTCTTGCCTCCTTCCCTCTCCATCCTCCACCTTCCCTCCTTCCCTCCCTCCTTCCCTCATTGCCTCTCCATCCCTCCACCTTCCCTACTTTCCTATCCATCCCTCACCATCCCTCCACCTTCTCTCCATGGTCAGGTTGTGGACCGGGAGATCATCCACACACAGGCGGAGAGTGAACGCAACAACCGCATCAAGGACACCATGAGGGAACACTGTGTGGTGGACCTCACCAACTCCTGGTATGACATCCTGGTGAGTGATGCATCCGGCAGTGTTGTGAAGGTTGTGTGTGGTGTTGTCAAGGTTGTGTGGTGTTGTGGCTGTGTTGTGAAGGTTGTGTGTGGTGTTGTGGCTGTGTTGTGAGGGTTGTTTGTGGTGTTGTGAAGGTTGTGTGGGCTGTTGTGGTTGTGTTGTGAGGTTGTGAGTGGTATTGTGGCAGTGTTGTGAAGGTTGTGTGTGGTGGTGTAACAGTGTTGTGAAGGTTGTGTGTGGTGTTGTGGCTGTGTTGTCAAGGTTGTGTGTGGTGTTGTGGCAGTGTTGTCAAGGTTGTGTGTGATGATGTGGCTGTGTTGTCAAGGTTGTGTGTGGTGTGGCAGTGTTGTGAAGGTTGTGTGTGGTGGTGTGGCAGTGTTGTGAAGGTTGTGTGTGGTGGTGTGGCAGTGTTGTGAAGATTGTGTGTGGTGTTGTGGCTGTGTTGTCAAGGTTGTGTGTGGTGTTGTGGCTGTGTTGTCAAGGTTGTGTGTGGTGTTGTGGCTGTGTTGTCAAGGTTGTGTGTGATGTGGCGGTGTTGTCAAGGTTGTGTGTGATGTGGCGGTGTTGTCAAAGTTGTGTGTGGTGTTGTGGCAGTGTTGTGAGGGTTGTGTTTGTTGTTTATTGTGGTACACTTGTTGAAGGGGTAAATCTGTTTATATATTGTTGTCAGAAGGGATTAGGATTGGTGGGCCGTTTTCTAAGCACAGCAGGAACACAGCCAGCTTATGTAACGTTCCTGGTTTTGCAGCAAGAACCATTGCCCATGTTCTGTGTATCATGGGCCAGTGTGATATCCCCCTTTATTCTTGAAAGCATAGATAATGAAGAAAATATCACAAAACTGCAGGAATAAGCATATAAATAGTGCCTTTCACCCTACAGTGCATTGATAAACAGTGTCTTTTAGTCTTTCATCCTACAGTGCATAGATAAAGTGTCTTTCACCCTACAATGCATAGATAAACAGCATCTTTCAGTCTTTCATCCTACAGTGCATAGAGAAACTGTGTCTTTCACCCTACAGTGCATAGATAAACAGTGTCTTTCAGTCTTTCACCCTACAGTGCATAGAGAAACAGTGTCTTTCACCTTACAATGCATAGATAAACAGTGTCTTTCAGTCTTTCACCCTACAGTGCAAAGATAAACAGTGTCTTTCACCTTACAATGCATAGTGTTCATATATTGGTGTCAGAAGGGAAAGAAGTGGTTAACCCTGTGTCCTCCACCATTGCCTCCCTCAGGTGAAGTATGAGAAGAGCCACCCCAGCCTGGTGTGTCAGTGTCATGATGTCATTGGGGCATACATCTGCTGGATTGACATCACCCTTATAGCCAATGACAGGTGAGTCTCTACCTGCACACTTGTCACAGGTGTTCACTAGTCCCATAAAGCCAGAAGGGTTGGTGATGCAAGTCTTTATGTGCATGGGCCACTTATAGAACACTTCAGGGCCATCTCTCTTCTGTTTCCCTCTCTATTATTTTTTTCTTCTCTCCTCTCTCTCTCTTCTCTTCTTCTCTTCTCTTCTCTTCTCTTCTTTCCTCTCTTCTCTCCTCTCCTCACCTCACCTCTCCTCTCCTCTCCTCTCCTCTCCTCTCCTCTTCTCTTCTCTCTCTCTCTCCTCTCCTCTCCTCTCCTCCTCTCTCCTCTCCTCTCCTCTCCTCTCCTCTCCTCTCCTCTCCTCTCCTCTCTCTCCTCTCCTCTCTCTCTCTCTCTCTCTCTCTCTCTCTCTCTCTCTCTCTCTCTCTCTCTCTCTCTCTCTCTCCTGCTACTATCACCCTTGTTATCCCCTGTTATCCTACCTATCATCGTCACCTCTCCTCCCTATCAGATTTGTGTGCAAGCTGGTTAAGTCACTCACTCCCTGGTATCTATTATCATTCCCTATCATTTTCTGTATCATCATCTTTATCATCCTCCCTATCGTCCTATCATTACTTCTCCCTATCTGATTTATGTGCAAGCTGGTTAACTCACTCCCTGTTATCTCTATCATCATTCCCTATAATTTTCCGTATCATCATCTTTATCATCCACCTTATCATCGTCACCTCTCTTACCAGGTTTGTGTGTAAGCTGGTTGACCACCTGAAGGAGCCACTGCTAAGGGAGGCTGCAGCAGACTGCATCCATGAGGTCATTACTAAGGGCATGGAACCGCTGGCCAAGACGCAGCTCATTGAGTCCTTTGTCACTGTGCTGGACAGGGCTGGGGTGCTGAAGCCGGTCGATGTGAGTGTGTATATGTGTGTGTGTGTGTGTGTGTGTGTGTGTGTGTGTGTGTGTGTGATGAGACTTCCCTATCCTTATCTTTCTCAGTCTACTGAAAAACAACTGCATTCTTCATTCATCTTACTAATAACTTTACACCTTGTCTCAAAATGTGTTTGGTCGTGTAATGGCGCTGTCTTTCCTCGGCAGGACGATGACTCGGACTTCCTGGTGAAGCTGGCCAGACTCATTAATGGCATTGGGGTCCAGCTCATTCTGGCCTGGCAAAAGTAAGTGTGTGTGTGTGTGTGTGTGTGTTTGTGTTTAGTTGTTTAAGCTTGTAATGTCCTATTTCTCTATTATCTACCCATCTCTCTGAAGCTTGTATTCTTAAACCCTTCTGTGCTTCGCCTCCACTCTTTCAAAAAGGCTTTATTTAAGTTTACACAAGTTTTTAAGGTGTTTTTATGGTTCTAGAGGCAGAGTGACAAGATTTTTACCTTATTAATTGAGGAAACACAATTGAAAACTCTGCTAGTCATCTCTGTGGCCTTGGAAAAGAATCATGGTGAGAGAACAAAGCATTTTTAAGCAAGTTTTTATGGTTCTAGAGGCAGAATGATAAGATTTTCACATTACTAACTGGAGAAACACTTGAAAACCCCACTAGTCATCTCTGTGGATTTGGAAAACAGTCGTGGTGAGAGAGCAAAATGTTTCTGAATACAGGTCTAGCTCTCACCACTTCCCTGTATAAGTTTTTACTATTCTGTTTATCTATTTGTCTATCTGTCCAACTCTCACCACTTCCCTTTATAAGCTTGTGCCCTCCAGTTTTCTCTATTTGTGTAGCTAGATATCTGTGTAACTCTCACCAAACCCCCACTGTCTCCTTGTTTAAGTTTGTACCATCCTATTTATTGTCTACCTATCTGTCCAACTCACCACCTTCCTATCTGTGACCTTGTACCATCCAGTTTTCTCTATTGGTGTAGCTAGATATCTGTGTAACTCTCACCAAACCCCCACTGTCTCCCTGTTTAAGTTTGTACCATCCTATTTATCTACCTATCTGTCAAACTCACCACCTTCTCCTCCCAGGCTGGACAAGAAGGAGGTGGAGAAGAAGATTATGATCCGCCAGGCTGTGGAAAGCAAGGTCACTCTTCTCCTTGTCTTCATGGCCAGTGACTATGATGACATCTCGGCCGCTGTGTTCGACTTTGCACGTGATTATATCCAGGTGTGTGTGTGTGTGTATTTGTTTGTCTTGTCTGCATTTTCTATTGTATTTTTTTTTCCATTTATCTATTTGTTAATGTTTTGTATTTGGGTGTGCTTCGGGTGTGTGTGTATGTGTGTGTGTTTGCATTGTTAAGGGAGGAGGTGCCATGAATGAATCAGTATGTTTCTCTATGTCTTCTGTTTATCACACACGTACAAAGATTAATTCTTTCAGTACTGAGGCACATTTTTACCTTGATTTTTTAGGGTAGCAGACCATTTTACTTGCATTAGGAAAGGTCTATGTAGGTCAGAAGGTTAATAGCCACAGTCTTCACTATTCTAATCCCCCACATGAGTTTCTGAAGCTGTATAAAACTAAATAGTCACCAGAATTAATATCAAAACACGTCTTGCTACTGAAGGGGTTAAAGACACGAAATATATCACTAACTCTGCTGTTCCTGCTGTTCCTGCTGTCCAGATGATCAAGCAGAATGGAGGGCTGAGTGAGGTGGAGCGTGGCCTGCTGGAGAACATGCTGTACGTGGTGATCACCAAGACAAAGTATGATGAGTCCTACAATTTTGACCAGGCTGGTGAGGAGGAGGCAATGTTTGATGACTACAGGAAGAGACTCAAGGTGGTGTTTGATAACCTGGCTGCCCTGATTCCTGAGGTCGTCCTGAAGGTATGTATGTGTGTGTGTGTGTGTGTGTTATTCTAAACCTCAACTAATGGATGTTTTATGTTTTGAAGTTCAGTTTTGATTGGTTTTAAGCTTTATCCTTAGATTTTGCTTTATGATTGTATGTAAATCCAAACACTGTGGTCAATAAACTATCTTCTTATCTGTGTGTGTGTGTGTGTGTGTGTGTGTGTGTGTGTGTGTGTGTGTGTGTGTGTGGCGTTGCTTCACCCTCACACTGTCCTTCCTTGCATCAGGTGACAAAGGAGTATGTGGTGACGACGCTGAACCGGTGGCAGGCGTCGTCATATGAGGATGTGGAGGCAGCTGTGTCCCTTCTGTACAACCTTGGCGAGGCGCTCCCTGCTTCACACGGCAACCACTTCTCAGGTCCCACACAGGGGGGCGACCCGGCCTCCTTGCAGGTGTCACAGGTACAGCTGAGAGAGAGAGAGAGAGAGAGAGTGAGCCTGCCAATATGAGGTAAATCTGAGCACAGCGACAAGATTGACAATAGTAAAGAATAAAAAATAATAAAGAGAGAGAGAGAGAGAGAGAGATCAATGAGAAAGTTTGCCCCAAGAAATAATAAAATGGTCTAATCATACACAAAACTCAAGGTAAAAATGTGTTCCAATATTGAAGGAGTTGAGATGATTGCACACCACCTCTTCCTCCTCCTCCTCCTCCACCTCCACCACCACCTCTCCCTCCTGCAGGTGAAGACATCCACCATGCAGGAGATGATGCGGCTGCTGGTGTCTTCAGGAGTCTCTGCACACAGCCACCCCGCTGTGTCACTGCAGTTCTTTGAGTGTGTGGCGCGCTATGAGAAGTTCTTTGCCTGTGAGGTGCAGTTCATTCCAGGCATCCTCACTGCCTTCCTTGACGTGCGGGGAATGAGGAACGCTAATCCCAGGGTGAGAGAGAGAGAGAGAGAGAGAAAGTAAGAATGAAAGTAAGAAAGAGGGAAAGAGAGAGATAAAAAGAGAAAAATAACTTCCATAAGAGAGAGAGAGAGAGAGAGAGAGAGAGAGAGAGAGAGAGAGAAAAGAGAGAAAAATACACTTCCATAAAAGAGAGAGAGAGAGAGAGAAATAACTTTAACCTCACAAATATACCTCAGTGTCCAGCCAGGTGTGTTAACGAGCATCCCTCACCTCACCTCACCACAATACCTGAGTGTGTGGCCAGGTGTGCTAACGAGTGTCCCAACAGGTGCGGAGTCGGACGAGTTACCTGTTTTCCCGAGTGGTGCGCTGCCTCAAGACTCACATCATTAACTACACAGAGCAGGTCCTGTCTCAGCTGGCACCCCTGCTGGCCCTGGCACCCCCACAGCCTGGTGAGGAACTTGCTACTTGGTGCCTGAGTCTTTCTTCTCAGTCACTCTAGTCTTTCTTATTCATCATACTTGTTTGTTTAGTTTTTTGGTGATTAGTGACTTGTTTTCCTTCTTCTTGACTTGTTATCCATTTTCTTTTACTATTAATTCATTTGTCTTCTTTTTTATCCTTTTTTCTTATTTTTTTTATCTATTTTCTAAGCTTTTTATTTTTATTTTTTAATTTTTTTTTATTTACTTATTTATTTTACTTTATCCATTTTTCTCTCACACTACAATTTTGAAGTGGGGTTGTTGAGTTCCATTTTTCCTCCATTTTCTCTCTATTTCCAGTTTTTCTCCATTTTTTCTCTCTCTTCTGGCAAAGCTCTCCTCTGCCCTCATAATAAATAAATGCAACTCACACTACAATTTTGCAGCGGGGGTGTCAAGTGGTGGCCTGCTGACCCCTGACGACCAGCTGTATGTGTACGAGGCAGCGGCGATGCTGGTGGTGGCCGGCAACACTACGGCGCAAGAGAAGGAGATGCTCATGAGGAACCTGTTGGCACCGGTCTTCTCGGAGGTGACCCGGCTGGCGGAGAGTCTGGCACAGGAGTGTGACCCTATGATGCAGGTGTGTGTGTGTGTGTGTTGGGGGAGGGGAGGGGGAAGAAGTTACCATTTAAAAAAGAAAAGAAATGAAAAAGAAAAAAATGTCATTGATAGAAGACAAATGAAAAGAAAGGAAATCAAATGTTATCGTGGGAAATCTTCAACATTTTCAGTGGCGATGTGACGTTAGGTATGTGTGTGTGCGTGTCTGCATCTTCTATTATCCAAGTGTGTGTGTGTATGTGTGGTTAATTTTCCCTGCATGGTACGCTAAATTTTTCCATCCCTGCACTTAACCTGACTTGATGTGAGCCTGTTCTCTTAACTTAACCTAACCTAACCTTCCCTCCCCAGATGAGCATTGCCAAGAGCATCTGCCACGCCACGGCCGTCACCGCCCGCACCTCCAAGGCTTTCTCCAACCAGAACACCATCCAGGCCTGTGGGTGTGTGCAGCTCTACCTGGAGGCCCTGCAGCTCTTCATTAACTGCCTCAGTGTATGTAGATTCTCTCTCTCTCTCTCTCTCTCTCTCTCTCTCTCTCTCTCTCTCTCTCTCTCTCTCTCTCTCTCTCTCTCTCTCTCCGCCTCATTCACTGGTTTCTGTGTATTCTCAAACCCTTCTGTTCTTCACCTCCTTTATTTAAGTTTACACAAGTTTTTAAGGTGTTTTTATGGCTCTAGAGGCAGAGTGACAAGATTTCTGCATTATTAACTGGAGGAACACTCTTGAAATCCCTGCTAATTATCTCTGTGGCCTTGGAAAGTAGTTGTGGTGAGAAAGAATAGCATTTTTAAAGGTGTTTTTATGGTTTTAGAGGCAGAGTGACAAGATTTCTGCATTATTAACTGGAGGAGCACTCTTGGTACAGGTCAGGTAGTGTGAGTGTTGCAGCCTTAACTCTCTCTTGGCACAGGTTGGTCTGGAGCGCGAGGTGGTTGGGTCAGGAGTGCGGCAGCTGATGCATCGCCTGGTGGTGTGTCTGGATGGCAACAGTCTGCTGCCGCTGCTGCCCACTGCATCTCAAGCCCTGCTGCACACACCCTCCACCAACGCACTCACCGAATATCTGCCACTCATCAACCAGAGCATCACCAAGTTCCAGGTGAGACACACAACAAGATGAAGAAGATGGTCTTGTTGTCTCACCTAATCTTCATCTTCACACAATTTACAGCCAGCTCACTTGTTACTTCTACGCTAATGGTCACACGGCAATCAGGAAACTTTTTATTACTTCTACAGCAACAAGGAGACACATTATTACTTCTGCGGCAATCAGGCAACACATTATTACTTTATTACTTCTACGACAATCAGAAAATGCATGATTACTTCTGCGGCAATCAGGAAATCAATGGCGAATGAATCTTGCAGTTCACTTTTACACATGGTGACCTTTGTGTCTCTCCCACAGAAGGACATTGGACCATTCCTGCAGAACATCTTTGTGCCGCTGGTGTCTGCCATCTTCACCGCCCTGTCCGAGCCCCTGGAGGAGAATGAGGAGGAGGAGAAGCGCACCAGGCGACTCCTCCAGCGTGGTTATTACCTCTTCCTCACCACCATCGTGTCCAACAACCTCCTGGACACTCTCGCTGCACTGGACGCCACCACACTGCATCAGGTTCTTGTCTTGTTGTTTCTCATCTTTTAGTTTTTCAAGTCAAGTGGTTGGTGAGTGGAAGGTTGAGTGCTTGTTGAGTGGTTGGTGAGTGGAAGGTTGAATGGTTAGTTAGTGGAACATAACTCATTGGTCATGTTAGTGGTGAGTCAATGGAACACAGGGACACAGGGACTGCCACATGTAGGCCTAACAGTCACCCTCTTGCAGATTCCCAGATAGACAGTCAATCATTGGTGTGGTGTGGTGTTGCAGGTGTTGATGTCTGTGGTGGTGTGCATAGATAGACAAATAGTTAATTACTGGTGTGGTGTGGTGCTGGAGGTGTTGATGTCTGTGGTGGTGTGTGTAGATAGACATATAGTTAATCATTGGTTTGGTGTGGTGTTGCAGGTGTTGATGTCTGTGGTGCAGGGAGCGGTGGAGTTTCCTGATCCCGTGGCACAGAAAAATTGCTTTGTCATCCTGCGGCGGCTGACGGAGGCTTGGGGGGAGAAAGATGTGGGGCCGCCGGGCTTTGTTGAGTTCCTTTACACTCAGGTATGTCATGAATCTGTCTCTCCATTTATAAGACTAACGGTTTGACTTCATTTTTATCTCCAAATAAGTTGTGAATCTCTGTCTCTATAGTATTAAAGCAGCTATTTGTCTTGTATTCTGAAACACTTTCCTCTCTCACTTCTTTCCAAAGGCTCCAGTTGAAGGTACTCGTGGTTTTAAGAGTATTTTTAAGGTTCTGGGGATAGATTGACAAAATTTTTGGTTTATTGAAAGGAGAAACTGTCTTGAAAACCTGGCTAGTTGTTTCTGTGGCCTTGGAAAATTGTTGTGGTGAGAAGGGAAGATGTTTCTGAATATGGGTGTTTGCCCTGCCACCATACACACACACACACACACACACACACACACACACACACACACACACACACACACACACACACACACACTTTCAATAACAGACAATCAGTGTGTTAAGGACAGAACTAACATTTATTCCTAACACAGGTGGTGCCGGCGTGCTTCCTGGCTCCCCTCAAGACGACCTTTGACCTTAACGACGCCCAAACCATCCTGGCACTGCATGAGTCCGTCACGTGTCTACAGTCAGTGTACAAGCGGCGTGGGGAGGAGCTGGTGTCCTACCTGCGCTCCGAGTACCTGCCCAAGATGGAAGTGTCCCCAGAGCTGATCGCCGAGTACTGCCAGGCGCTCACCTCCGACGCTAAGTTCTTTAGGAATTACAGCAAGATTTTCTTCCAGCGGGCCAAGTCATGAGGTGGCTGTGGCAAGACTCCCGCCCTGTGCTGAGTCCACCACCGCCGCCGCCAGTCCGAGCGTGTGTCCTGGGCTGCCTTGTTGTGTGATGGAAGAGTTGCTGCAAAGATATTTCTAGTCATATCTGCTGAGACCCAGTAGTGGGGGGGTAGCAAGCATCCTGCATGACTGACTGAGCCGGGCGTGGGTGGGACGGGTGTGTGGCTGTCATGCGGGTGTGTCACTGACAGCGCAGCACTGTGGTCAGCACGACAGGGAGGCTGAGGGCAGTGTTGGGAGGTCGGCATGTCATCTTGTTCAGCAGGAAAGGTTTGCCGGCCACACCAGCACCGCCACCACCAGCACCTTCACCTCCCGTCCTGCCAGCTTGGTGCTGTCCGCCAGACACCCCAGTGATGTGCCTTACTGTGCCTGGTGCCTGGTGCCCAGCTGCCTCTCAGCTGGTGACTCAGGCCCCACGTGTCTGTCGCCTGCACGTCTCCTGGGGCTAGTCACTCCTCAGCCTTGGAGACGACGTGCTGACTCTTTGCTCTAGTGTAAGTGTTCCCTCGGGTTCCCTGGAGTGTTGCCAGTGCAGGGTCAGGGAGAGCAAGACACATGACAGACTAGCAACACACTGATTCACTCTCTCTGTGCTGTGAGCCTGTGACCTGTGTGCTGATGACTAAGACCCATATTCTGAAACACTTCTGTGCCTCACAGCACCTTTACTATTTTCCAAGGGCTCTAGTTGAAGTGACACGGGTTTTTAAGTATGTTTCTGTAATTTTAGTGATATGTTAACAAGTTTTCTGCATTATCAAAAGGATAGATATTCTTTAGAACTCAGCTAATGGTCTCTGTGGTCTTTGAAAATGGTCGCAGTGAGAGAGGGAAGAGTTTCTGAATATGGCGCTAAGGCCGACTCGTTTCAGTCTGGAGTCAGTCTTTCTTTGACTATTTAATGACAATGAAGACTGTTCCTGTTTAACTCAGAGTCAGTCTATACAGAAATACCACAATTAATAATGTTGACCTTATCTGTATAAATGGAGCACATCTTTGATATCTTGTTGGTATAGGCTTGTTTAAATTAACCATTTATCTTGTTTACATTAGAGTTTCCTGCAACTTCTGCTTGGAATGACAATTATAATATTAATGTTTTGTTGTATGAATTTGTTGAGCGTGTGTACGAGTGTGGGAGCGAACCGGCTGGACTGTGCTGGGCTGGGCTGGGGATTCAGTCATGAAGGATGTGTTTAACTGTGATAGGCAGATATGATTAGACTGCTGCTCAAAACACTGTAAGGATTAACGGAGAACTCGCATGTATGTATTTATCAAGTGATGCATCATTTACCCTAACACTACATCCACTACTACTACTATTATTACTACTACTATGTCTTTTTATGGCTTAGCATCCTTGGTGAGATTATCCATGGCCATCTCAATCATCCACTCACTCAGGCTTGTGTCGACGCACCAGCTGTTACTACTACTGTGCCTCCAAGCGTCCTCTGCACCACCCTGTCCTCTCATGCCTGTGCTCCTTGGTAGTCTGGCGTTGCATTCCAGCATCCACACACACACACACACACACACACACACACACACACACACACACACACACACACACACACACTCAGGCCTATCCGAAGATCGGAAATAATGAGCTCTGAGCTCGTTCCGTAGGGTAACGTCTGGCTGTCTCGTCAGAGACTGCAGCAGATCAAACAGTGAAACACACACACACACACACACACACACACACACACACACACACACACACACACACACACTCATATATTCTAGTATTTGAGGTGCTTGGTATGTGTCAGGCAATTGCTGTTTGGTTCTGCCTTTGTCACCTTTGGAAGTGTGAAATGGAATCACACACACACACACACACACACACACACACACACACACACACACACACACACACACACACACACACACACACTTGTATTCTAGTATCTGAGGTGCTTGGTATGTGTCAGGCAATTGCTATGTTTGGTTCTGTCTGGTCACTTACTTAATGAGTCCAGTGGTGAGGAGAGGAGTCAGGGTGCCGGGGAGGGTAAGTCACCTGGGTTCTCCCCGGGAAAGTAGACCAGAATCCAACATGGGACTTGTTTGGCAGACGTTGTATTCAAACATTTATGGACAATTTGTATCTCGAGATGTAATATATCAGTATGTGTCTCAGTGTAGAGGAAGACTGGAAAAACTGTTATCTCTCTCACTTTGTCTCTATCTCTCTCTCTCAAGCAGGGCATTAGTTATACAACACATTATTTCATAATAACACATAATTATTCCATTCCTTCTTTAACATATTTTTTGCTCACTCATTTAATTCCTTCCACATCCTCTCTGCCTTCTTTTCTTCATATCTTTTTTTCCTTCCTTCACTAAAATGTTCTGTCATTTCATCATTGTATACCATCAGCTTTTACCCACAACTCACTTCACCTCATCTCACTTCATTTCACCTCAGCTCACCTCATCCCAACAGTACATTCATATTTACCATCGATTATTCTGTATGTGTGTGTCCTCTGGCCCTGCTCTGTGTACCACCCACATTGTAGCAGACGTAACCATCTAGTGGTGTGTAGTGACCTGCCTGCCTCCTGCCACAGCTTATGACTGTCTCCTCCTCCTCCTCCTCCTCCTGCTCCTCCATGTTCACCTCTGGACCACAGTGATATAGTCGTTGTTATTGTTGTTGTTGTTGTGTCCAACGTTACATTCCTACCAGCTTGGTCCTCCTTGCTGCAGCATCCACAGGTGTTATTCTAAGTGCCTTATTATCATCGGTTCCACAGCGGTTATGGCAACACTGTTGAGTAGCACAAAGGCTGGATCATACATACACCATTTGGTTTCCTTTTCTTTGACAGCTAACAACACTTAATGAAAGCTGTACTTGGTGGAAGGGACTGGTTTGGCTACCTG
>NC_059260.1:250660-273160 GCF_017591435.1 Portunus trituberculatus | reverse complement strand
TATTTTTCCCCACTAATTCTTTTTTTCTTTATCATTAAACACTAATTCTTGTTCTAATACTATTCTTCTTATAATCAAAACTCTACTTATTATTAAACTCCATAATTCTTGTAATTAAACTCTATTTCCTAAGTTCCTCTGTTTTCTTTCTATTATTTTTCCCACTAATTCCTTTCTTCTTTATCATTAAACACTAATTCTTGAGCTAATACTATTCTTCTTATAATCAAAACTCTACCTATTACTAAACTCTATACTTCTTTTCATTAAACTCTATTTCTTAAGTTCTATATTTTCTCTATTTTTTCCCACTAATTTTTTTTCTTCTTTATCATTAAACACTAATTCTTGAGCCTTCCTTTGTTCTATTACCCCTTTTTTATAACGACACCTTATTTCCTTGAGTTCTTCTATAGTCTTTCATCATTAAACCTTATGCATTCAGTCTCTCTCTCTCTTGTTCTAACTGTTCTTTTTTTTCCCACAACCAATGTTCTTCTTACATGGCTGATTATCAGTGTTCTTTCAAAGTTCACAAGGTTTCTGCATGTGTGTGTGTGTGTGTGAAACTTCTGTATGTTAATCTGTGTTCCTTAATGGTAATAGTGGCTGTGTTTGTGTGACCTACTGTTGTGACGCCTAAAGGTGAGGTCTCTTAATATTAATGCTATGTTGTCTCCACTCTTCACTCTTGGTTTGCTACTCTTGTGTAACCTTGTGACTGACTGACTGAATAATTAATTGATTGACTGACTGATTGACTGATTAATTGATCGACTGATTGATAGATTGACTGATTAATTGACTGATTGACTGACTGACTGATGGATTAATTGACTGATTGATAGATTGACTGATTAAATGACTGACTGACTGATAGAATGACTGATTAATTGATTGACTGGTTGATGGGTTGACAGATTAACTAACTGACTGACTGACTGGTTCACTGACTGATGGATTGACTGATTGACTGATGGAATGGCTGACTAGAATGAATACTTATTGTTCAGTTTATTTTCCATTATGTCTATTGGTCTATTAGTCTCCTATACACTATTAATATAATCTATCTCTTCTATTATACTATAGTTAATTTATCTAATATTACTGTAGAAATGAAAATATGATCCAAATATGTCTTTCAATCTGTCTGTCCATTTCTCATTATTTATCTCTCAGTCCATTTTCTACACACTTCCAATAATCTTCCTCTTTTCTTATATTGTAGTTGATTTCCTCAAATATTACTAGCTCAGTGGAATCACACCACATAATTTTTCCAGCACAAAACATCACAGTCTTTCAATTACTTCTCTCATCTCCAAGCAAAATACAAGTGGCATTTTATTGACTATTTTCTTACCAAACATCTTGGAACTTTTACCTGTGTGTTTTTATAGCATGAAAACACACCATGCTATCTGTCAAGTGTCTTTTTTTGCTTTGTGGTTCTGTGGGAAGTAAGTTTGCCTCTTTTCAACTTGCCTTTCAGTGTGTGTGTTTGTGTTAATTCATGCGACTTATTTCTATCTCTTGAGAAAAAATAAAACTGAACAGGTATTTTTCCATGGAGAGTTTCTACTGTAGGAAAACCAGATATTTTCTCCATAATAATCAATATGACTTATCATTCTCACACCACTGACCCCTTCAGTTCTATGATGCATTTCCATATTCATTCTGGTGACTGTTTGGTGATTTTATACAGCTTTAGAAATTCATGTGGAGGGTTAAAATAGTCGACTGTGGCCATTATTCTTCTAATCTCCATAGATCCTTCCTAATGTAAATAAAATGGTCTAATCATACACAAATCTCAAGGTAAAAATGTGTCCCAGTACTGAAGGGGTTAAAGGTAAAGGCATACAATATATTTTTTTTGGTCTGTTTATTTATTTTATAATTTTCCACCACCACAAATCCCCTCACAGTTTGAAAGTAGGCAGGCAGGCACCAACACACTGTCTGATCTTTGTGTCTATCAAACTCATGATTTATTTTTCTTCTCTTTAATGTTACTAAGCCACAGTGTAACATTTTACCCTATCTACCTTTCACACTAGCTGGTCTCTCGCTCCTCCTTTGTGATTTCTACATCTTCCTATACTCTTCTCCAACTTATTAATCTATTTCTTCTTTATCTTTTTTACTTATTTCACCCTCTTCCTCATCTTTCTTACTGATCTCAGCTTCCTTCTCTTCACTGATTTAAATTTCTTATCTTCTCTTCCTCTCTTCTCCAACTTATTAATCTGTTTCTTCTTTATCTTTTTTTTTTTTTACTGATTTCACTCTTCCTCATCTTTCTTACTGATCTCAGCCTCCTTCTCTTCACTGTTCTCATTTTCTTCATCTTCTCTTCCTCTCTTCTCCAACTTATTAATCTGCTTCTTTTTTATCTTCTTTTTACTGATTTCACTCTCTTCCTCATCTTTCTTACTGATCCCAGCCTCCTTCTTTTCACTGTTCTCATTTTCTTCATGTTTTGTTCCTCTCTTCTCAGTTTGTTAATCTGTTTCTTCTTCTTTGTTTTCTTTTTATTGATTTCACTCTCTTCCTCGTCTTTCTTACGGATCAGCCTCCTTCTCTTCACTGATCTCACTTTCTTCATCTTCCTCCTCCTTACTAGTCTGAGCCAGCCAATCCTTTCACCGCATCACTGACCTCACACAATAATACCTTCTCCTCACTCATTTCATTCCTTGTTTATCACTCTCACTTATTTTCATCCTCCTCTTCATTTATCTCATCCATATATACCTCCCTTTTCTTCCTACTCCTCTTCACTGATCTCGACCACTTTTTCCCCTTCTACTTTTCATCCACGACTTGCACATAATCTCAGCCATTTTTTTCTCCTTTCCACTTATTTCAGCCACTTTTTATTTCCTTTCTCACTCATCCATGTACTGGTTTTCATCTTTTTCCCTCTCTTCCTTCTCTTCACTTATCTCTCTCAATGTTTTCCTCCCAAACATCATCTCAGTCTCGTGTCGCGGTGTTAAACTCTACCGCGGCACCCCAACCAAACATAAGTCAACATTCAAACGCTTTTCTTTCATTTTATCACCACTATTTTCTAGGGCCACAAAGATGATAAGCCAGGTTCCCAAGAGTTATTATTGCTAAAACGTGTAAATCTTGTTAGTCTGTCACTAAAACCGTAAAAACATCCTTAAAAAAAGTGTCACTTCAACTAGACTACAACCTTTGAAAGTATCGACGTACGGCGCCAGGGAAGTGTTCCAGTATGTGATAATTCTAAGGCGGCACACGGTACTAGCGGGCACTACTAGCTGTGTGTCATGTACGGGAGCCACGAAGACTAAACACCCCATGCAGACGCCAGGCAGCACAGAGCCCGAGGTTGTGGAGAGAGTATAGGTAAAGAGTTTAAAGGGCGGAGTTTAATTAAAGGATGGAGAGAAGCCTACGGTCGCGTCACATCTCAGCAGTCCCTACCAAACGCTTACTTTTGTGTCGCTCAGTTTTTCTTGCCTCAGAGAGCGTCTCCTGTTCTCTGCTGGCTGAGGGTAATAAAAAGAGGTTGCTTCTTTATCTACAAGTCCCATTGCCAGCAAGTTTTATTCGTGGATAAGTGTAAATTTAAGGACAGGCTGTATTGCAAGAGTGAAAATGTCATTCTACACTGCCGCTCAGCTGTTCTCCCAAACATTTTCCTTTTCTTTTTTCCATTGCTCACAAGAACGGTAATGAAATGCATAGTGAAACAAGACTGAGTATAGCCTTAAAACACTGTTCAATAAAGACACACCAAAGAACACGCTAGGCTAAGGTGAAATGAAGAATTAACCATTGCAGGAGTTCTAAGGTGAGCGCGCGTCACTGTCAGAGAGAGAGAGAGAGAGAGAGAGCGCATATTAACACTTAAAATAGGTTATCATGGTAAACATAAAAATCGAATGAACAAACCAGAGAGAGAGAGAGAGAGAGAGGTGAGGGAGGTGGGGAGGCAGCGAGTGACCCCAGCAGATGTCAAGGTCGTCTCAGCCAGTATTTAAATGTGAGAACAGCCACTGAACACTACTCATTCCTCTCTCAAGCCGCCATGGAGGTGGGTGTGTGCTGTGGTGATGGTGGTGGTAGTGATGTGGTCAAGGAAGCTTATTAATCTAACTTTTCGTGAATGTGGTGATGGTGTGGTGTTGTGGTGGAGTGTGGTGTTGATGGCGTGTGGTAGTGCCGCTGGTGTGTGTGTGTGTGTGTGTGATAAGGTGTGTGGTGGTGGGCGTGTTGTGTGTATGGTGTGTGGTGTTGATGTGATGTGTGCTTGATGTGTGGTGGTGCTTTGTTGTGTGTGTGGTGTACTGGTGTGTGGTGGTGTGGTATGTGTTGATGTGTGGTGTGGTTCGTTGGTGTGATGTGCACTTGGTGTGTGTTAGTGGTTTGTCGTGTGTGGTATTAGTGGTGTGTGTGTGTGTGTGTGTGTGTGTGTGTGTGTGTGTGTGTGTGTGTGTGTGTGTGTGTGTGTGGTGTGGTGTGTGGTGTGGTTTGTTGGTGTGATGTGTGCTTGGTATGTGGTAGTGGTTTGTCATGTGTGGTAGTTGTGGTGTGTGTGGTGTGTGTGTGTGGTTGTGTGTGGTGTGAGTCACGTTGGTGGTGTGGTGTGTGTGTGTGTGGTGGTGTGTGGTGTGTCACGTTGGTGGTGTGGTGTGTGCTGGTGCATATCGTGGTGTATGGTGATGGTGATGATATGGCGTTGGTGAAGTGGGTATAATGGTAGTAGTAGTAGTAGTAGTAGTGGTGGTGGTGGTGGTGGTGGTGGTGTTGCAACTATTGTTATGATTATCTAATATATAGTGAATACAGTGGTGGTGATGCTGGTGGTGGTGGTGGTGACGGTAGTGGTGGTGGTGATATTTGAAAAAAATAAGTAAATATATAAGATTGCTTCATATTAACATTTACATCGCTGAGAGAGAGAGAGAGAGAGAGAGAGAGAGAGAGAGAGAGAGAATTACCTTATATTATTATTGATTTTTTTTTCTTATATTGAACTGGATCAGGACGAGGAGAAATTTCTGAGCTACTGACCTCCTCCTCCTCCTCCTCCTCCTCCTCCTCTTCTTCTTCGTCGTCTTTCTCCTCTAACTCTTAATCTTCATCATCAATATCATCAATATAATTTCATATATCGCTTTTCTCTATCTTTTTTCATCTTCCCTCTTATTACCACTTGCCTCCTCTTCTTTTCTTGCTCCTCTTCCTCTTTCTCCTCCTCCTTCTCCTGTTCTTCCCTCTTTTTCTTATTCTCTTTCTCTTCTTTCTCCTTTTCTCCTCTTTTTTTGCTCCTCTTCCTCTTTCTCCTGCCCATGTTCTCCCTTATTTTTCTGCTCCTCTTCCTTTTTCTCCTCTTGTTCTCTGTTTTTTGTTCCTCTTCCTCTTTCTCCTTCTCTTCCCTCTTTTTCTTCTCCTTTTCCTCTTTCTCTTGTTTTCCTCTCTTTTTCTGCTCCTTTTCCTTTTTCTCTTGTCCTCTTCTCTTTTCCTTCTCCTTTTCCTCTTTCTCCTGTTCTCCTCCTTTTCTGTTCCTCTTCCTCTTTCTCCTCCTATTCTCCCTTCTTTTTTCTACTCCTCTTTTTTTTTCTCTTGTTCTCCTCTCTTTTTCTATCCCTCTTCCTCTTTCTCCTCCTCTTAGCTGTTCTTCCTTGTTTTTCTCCACCAGTTTAAAAAGTAGCGTCAATATAACTACACTCAAATGTTTCTAGACTAATGTCGATTAATAAAAATGCACGTCACTGTTTCTCTGCCATTATCTTTTTGCACATTAACTTATCTTGCTCTCATATTTCTTGCACTTTCTTCCTTCTTGCCTGTAATCCTGTCACTTCTTTATGTTGTTTATTATATTCTTGTAATGGGAACTGGAGCGTGAATAATCATAACCCCATATCAACAAGCAACATTTCTCTTGGTTCATTGGTTGTGTCTGTATTCAGAAACGCTTTGCTCTCTCACCATCACTGTTTCCAAAGGCTCCAGATGAAGATACTCGTGTTTTTAAGAGTGCTTTTTATGATTCTGGTGATAGATTGGTAAGATTTCTAGTTTATTAAAAGGAAAAACTGTCTTGAAAATCCCGCTACTTGTCTCTGTGGCCTTGCAAAATTGTCGTAGTAGTGAAAATGGAAGGAGTTTCGGAATACTGATATATTTCAAGGCTACAGATATATAACTAAAGGCATTTTCAATAGTATTTATCCATTTAGTAATGTAGAAATCTTATCAATCTGCCTCTAGAACCGTAAAAATATCCTTAAAAATTCGTGTAAATTTAGATAAAGCCTTCTGAAATAGTGGAGGTGACGCGCAGAAGTGTTTGGGAATACGAACCCGCTTGTTCTCAAATATTTCCAGCTCCACATTCAGAAAGACTGCTCTCTCACTTCTCACCAAGACTACTTTCAAAGGCCACAGCGATGATCAGCAAGATTCCCAACACTGCTTCTCCTGCTGATAATGTTGAAGTAGTGTTAATCTGTCACTAGAACCGTAAAAAAAAACATTGTTAAAAGATATTTGTAGCTTTAACTGGAGCATTGGTGAGTTGGTTATCTCTCTCTCTCTCTCTCTCTCTCTCTCTCTCTCTCTCTCTCTCTGTTCTCAATACATAGGTACTTTTTCTTTTTTTTTTTTTTTTTTACAATTACAAGCCTCTGACATTTCCATACTTTCTTTTCTTTTGCTCACTTTCAGTCTGACCTTGCCTTACTTCTCTCTCTCTCTCTCTCTCTCTCTCTCTCTCTCTCTCTCTCTCTCTCATCCCGTTAAGTCATCGAGGCGGAGGAACTGGATCTTATTATTATTCTTGTTTCTCCGCATTACCCCCCCTCTTTCTTGAAGCAGTGTGTGTGTGTGTGTGTGTGTGTGTGTGTGTGTGTGTGTGTGTGTGTGTGTAAACAATCCATTATGACGTCACCTTTTAGAAGATCAGTGTGTCAGAGTTGAGCGTGCAAAGGGTGAGTGACTTGTAGCCAGTTATTATAAGGCGGGTGTTGACTCACTCTTGTCTGTCTGTCTTAGTGTTCATCTCCAGTTACCTATGAACTTAAGAAAGCTGTCTCCATCCTGGCTGAATCATATTGTCTCTCTCTCTCTCTCTCTCTCTCTCTCTCTCTCTCTCTCTCTCTCTCTCTGGGTTACTCTAATCCTTTACAATTTTATTTCTCTCTACCTGGCTAACTAGTGTATTGTTCTCTCGACAGAAGTTGGTGGTGTGGGCGTCAGTGGTGTTGTGGGTGACTGTAGGCTTAACATGGGCATCCCCTCTGCCTCAGGTACGTAAAATTGTGTGTGTGTGTGTGTGTGTGTGTGTGTGTGTGTGTGTGTGTGTGTGTGTGTGTGTGTGTGTTTATCTTTTGCTATTATGAGAAATGAGAAGCATGTTTGAATATTTTCTTACCTATTGTTGATCATTGCTACTATAAACGCGTGAACACTTAAAATTTGCTTTCTTTCGTGTTGTTTCGGTACAAAGAGAAAAGAAGGGAGGGAGGGAGGGAGGGAGAGAAGTACAGGTTAACACAACATACACATGTAGAAGAGTGTATGATACTAGTGGTGTGTCTCAGAGCTCTCCTGTTACTACCAATTACCACTGTCCTTCCCCTACAGCGTGAGGCGTTCGGAAGCACGACTTTTATCACCCCACAAGTGCAGCAGCAACAGCAGCAACAGCAATCACAGAATGCCTCCCTCATCACGGAGCAAATCTTAAGGAACATTATGAACAACGCGTTAACTTTCGGCTCTCCTCTTCTCCGCAACTCCCTAGAACGTGACCTGAGCTTTATGCTGGCCTCGCCCACCCCAGGGCTGTTCAACTCAGGGCTGTCTCTTCACTCCGGCAGGAACATTGACACAGGCAGCAGATTGTTTGACGCTCTGCTCACCAATCTTCGCACGGGGGCAGTGGAGAGGGAGCTGGTCAACATGCTGGCGGGGGAGCAAGCTAGAGGTTTGACCTTCCCCGGGATTGGCCTCAGGGGCTTCACAGGAAGGAGTTTCGTGAATGGAGGGTTAGGTGGTGGTACAGGGATCGGACCCAACTCCCCTGTGGTGATGGTGTTCCTCAGCAGCCCCAACTCCCTGTCCCGCGTCGTCAGCATGTTCCCCAACTCGCCCATCGTCATCAGCAACACAGGGCTGCCCAGCGGGGACATCTTTACCCCAGCGCCCTCCCCCTTCTCCAGCCTATTCCCCCAGGGTGACCAGCTCTCCCCTGTACTGCAGAGGTTCCTGGAGGGAGACCTGTCTATCTCAGGGGTGGGACCGCAGCCTGACCAGGATCTGGCCTCCCTGGACCAAGCGCTGGTGGGCAGGAGGCGCGGTCCATCCCAGACCTCCAGAGGCAGACTCCCGAACCTGCTGGAGCGCGGACAGGCCGCCGCTAAGACACCAGCAGCAGTCCAGCAGGCGGTCATGGAGGGCAGCAGGGTGGTGGCGCTGCCCTCTGCCGTGGCCGCCATCCCCGCCCTGGCCAGGCTGCCGCTCAACGACGCCATCCAGACCACCGCCGCCACGCAGGCCCAGGGCGCCGCTCAGACTCAGACCCAGACTTTATCCCAAGGCCAAACTCAGTCCCAAATTGAAACTGAGTCCCAAGCACAAACTCAGTCCCAGACCCTAACTCAGTCCCAAGGCCAAACTCAGTCCCAGATTGAAACTGAGTCCCAAACACAAACTCAATCCCAGACCCAAACTCAGTCCCAAGGCAAAACTCAGTCCCAAGTTCAGACTCAGTCACAGACTGCAACTGAGGGCCAAGCAGAAACTCTGTCTGAGACTGAAACTCAGTCCCACACACAAACTGAGTCCCAAACCCAAACTGAACTCCAGGACAACTCTCATCAGTCCCAGGGCAGCACGCAGACCAGCACAGCATCCTCAGCCCCTTCAGCTCCAGGCAGCAGCAGCAGCAGCAGCAGCAGTGCCGCGGCGCCACACAAGATGATGCCCGTGGCCATCATCTTCCCTGACACGGAGTCCATGCCGCCTGCCGACGCCGCCAAGATGTCCCCGCTGGCCATCGTGTTCCCAGAGGTGACCATGACCACCCCCCACGCCGCACCCGCCGACGCCTCCGCCGCCACTGACACTCAACAGCCAGACAGTCAGCCCCAGGGGGAAGCTCAGTCTCAGCTTATATCTCAGTTCCAGACTGAAACACAGACCCAGACCACTTCACAGTCCCAAGCTGAGACTCAGTCCCAAGCTGAGGCACAGTCCCAAGCTGAGGCACAGTCCCAAGCTGAAGCACAGTCCCAAGCCACTTCACAGTCCCAAGCTGAGGCACAGTTCCAAGCTGAAGCACAGTCCCAAGTCACTTCACAGTCCCAAGCTGAGACTCAGTCCCAAGCTGAGACACAGTCCCAAGCCACCTCACAGTCCCAAGCTGAAGCACAGTCCCAAGCTGAGGCACATTCCCAAGTCACTTCACAGTCCCAAACCACTTCACAGTCCCAAGCTGAGGCACAGTCCCAAGCCACTTCACAGTCCCAAGCTGAGGCACAGTCCCAAGTCACTTCACAGTCCCAAGCTGGAGCACAGTCCCAAGTTACATCACAGTCCCAAGCTGAAGCACAGTCCCAAGCTGAGGCACAGTCCCAAGCCACTTCACAGTCCCAAGCTGAGGCACAGTCCCAAGTTACATCACAGTCCCAAGCTGGAGCACAATCCCAAGCCACTTCACAGTCCCAAGCTGAGGCACAGTCCCAAGTCACTTCACAGTCCCAAGCTGGAGCACAGTCCCAAGTTACATCACAGTCCCAAGCTGTCCCAAGCTGAGGCACAGTCCCAAGCTGAGGCACAGTCCCAAGCCACTTCACAGTCCCAAGCTGAGGCACAGTCCCAAGTCACTTCACAGTCCCAAGCTGGAGCACAGTCCCAAGTTACATCACAGTCCCAAGCCACTTCACAGTCCCAAGCTGAGGCACAGTCCCAAGTCTGAGGCACAGTCCCAAGCCACTTCACAGTCCCAAGCTGAGGCACAGTCCCAAGCCACTTCACAGTCCCAAGCTGAGGCACAGTCCCAAGTTACATCACAGTCCCAAGCCACTTCACAGTCCCAAGCTGAGGCACAGTCCCAAGTCACACAGTCCCAAGCCACTTCACAGTCCCAAGCTGGAGCACAGTCCCAAGTTACATCACAGTCCCAAGCCACTTCACAGTCCCAAGCTGAGGCACAGTCCCAAGCCACTTCACAGTCCCAGGCTGAGATCCAGTCCCAAACTTCTTTACAGTCCCAAGCTGAGGAACAGTCTCAAGCCACTTCACAGTCCCAAGCTGTGGCACAGTCCCAAGCTGAGATTCAGTCCCAAACTTCTTTGCAGTCCCAAGCTGAGGCACAGTCCCAAGCCATTTCACAGTTCCAAGCTGAGGCACAGTCCCAAGCTGAGGCACAGTCCCAGACCACTTCACAGTCCCAAGCTGGAGCACAGTCCCAAGTTACATCACAGTCCCAAGCCACTTCACAGTCCCAAGCTGAGGCACAGTCCCAAGTCACTTCACAGTCCCAAGCTGGAGCACAGTCCCAAGTTACATCACAGTCCCAAGCCACTTCACAGTCCCAAGCTGAGGCACAGTCCCAAGCTGAGGCACAGTCCCAAGCCACTTCACAGTCCCAAGCTGAGGCACAGTCCCAAGTCACTTCACAGTCCCAAGCTGGAGCACAGTCCCAAGTTACATCACAGTCCCAAGCTGGAGCACAGTCCCAAGTTACATCACAGTCCCAAGCCACTTCACAGTCCCAAGCAGAAGCACAGTCCCAAGTCATATCACAGTCTCAAGCCACTTCACAGTCCCAAGCTGAGGCTCAGTCCCAAGCAACTTCACAGTCCCAGGCTGAGATCCAGTCCCAAACTTCTTTACAGTCCCAAGCTGAGGAACAGTCTCAAGCCACTTCACAGTCCCAAGCTGTGGCACAGTCCCAAGCTGAGATTCAGTCCCAAACTTCTTTGCAGTCCCAAGCTGAGGCACAGTCCCAAGCCATTTCACAGTTCCAAGCTGAGGCACAGTCCCAAGCTGAGGCACAGTCCCAGACCACTTCACAGTCCCAAGCTGAGACTGAGTCCCAAGCCACTTCACAGTCTCTAGCTGAGGCACAGTCCCAAGCCGCTTCACAGTCCCAGGTCACTTCACAGTCCCAAGCTGAGGCACAGTCCCAAACCACTTCACAGTCCCAAGCTGAGGCACAGTCCCAAACCACTTCACAGTCCCAGACTACTTCACAATCCCAAGCTGAGGCACAGTCCCAAGCCAATTCACAATCTCAAACTGGGACTGAGTCCCAAGCCACTTTACAGTCCCAAACCACTTCACAGTCTCAAGCTGAGTCTCAGTTCCAAGCTGAGGCACAGTCCCAAGCTGAGGCACAGTCCCATGCCACTTCACAGTCCCAAGTTGAGGCACAGACCCAGACCACTTCACAGTCCCAAGTTGAGACTGAGTCCCAGTCCACTTCACAGTCCCAAACTGAGGCACAATCCCAAGTCACTTCACAGTCTCAAACTGGGACTGAGTCCCAAGCCACTTTACAGTCCCAGTCCACTTCACAGTCCCAAGCTGAGACACAGTCCCAGGCCAATTCACAGTCACAGGCTGGTACTCAGTTCTTGGGTGACACTCAGTCCCACACTCAAATTCAATTCCCTGGTCAGGTTCAGTCCCAGACCAGCATCCAGTCCCCTGAGGCCCTGCAGTCCGTGGGTGGCGTAGGAGAGGATGTGGGCGAGGGGGCGGGTGTGGCGGTGAGTCACTTGACGCGCGGCGACGCGCCGGCCCAGCTCATCCGCCGTCTTGGCGCCGCTTCGGACGCCGCCGCCGGCAGCGGGAGCAGGCTGACCACCCGCGTCAGAACGTTGAACTCTGACTCAGTGGCGCAGCAGAGCACGGGTGCCAGGGAGCAGGGCAGCTCAGCGCGACAGCAGGGCAACAGGGCTAGGCAGCAGGTCAGCACAGCAAGACAGCAAGTTACTAACGGCAGACAACAGCAGATCAGCACAGCAAGACAGCAGGTTACCAATGGCAGGCAGCATCAGGTCAGCACAGGGAGGCAGCGAGGTAATAGCAGGCAGCAACAGCAGCAGCAGCAGGTCAGCACAGCGAGGCAGCGAGTCTCTGATGTGGACCAAGCGGAACTCACTGCAGCAGGACAGCAAACCACACTTGAGCAACACAGTTCCAGTTCCACCCTGGCACTGAAAGACTCGGCCTCCGCCTCCACCTCCGCCTCCACCTTCACCTCCGCTCAGCAGCATGACGCTACCGTTGAGCAACAGCAGGCTTCCACAGCTGAGCTGCAGACTTCTGCTGCTGAAGAGCAGACGTCAGCAGGTGACCAGCAGATGATAGCTGAACAAACTACGACTGAACAACAGGCGTCTCTAACTGAACAGCAGTCATCCGCAGCTGACCAGCAGAGTTTTACTCTTGAACAGCAGGCTTCCATTACAGAAGGGCATGAGTCAACCTCAGAACAGCAGACTTCCATTACAGAAGGGCATGAGTCAACCTCAGAACAGCAGACACTCAGCGGCCAACAAGCTGCCGGAGATGTGCAACGTTCAACTGCAGCACAGCAGGACGCCTCCACTCTTGAACAGCAGCAGCAGCAAGCTTCCGCCGTAGAGCAGCACAGCTCTACGGTGAGACAGCACAGCTCAGCCGCACAACAGTCATCTTCCTCTACAGCTGCGCAACAAGGATCTTTCACTGCACAACTCACTACCGCTGTGGAACAGCTGAGTTCTACAGCGAGACAGCGAGGTAGCATAGCACGACAGCAGGTAGTAGGAGAACAGCAGCAAGTGGTTACAGAACAGCAGCGAGGCAGTAGAGCACGTCAACAGGTGGTTACAGAACAGCAGAGAGGCAGCAGAGCACGGCAGCAGGTAGTTGCAGGAGAACAGCAGCGAAGTAGAACAGCAGCGAGGCAGCATAGCGCGGCAGCAGAACAGCAGCGAGGCAGCAGAGTGCGGCAGCAGGTGGCAGAACATCAACGAGGGAGCACAGCACGGCAGCAAGTCTCAAACGGAGTGCAACAGCGCAGCAGCACATCACGGCAGCAAATTTTAGAGACAGATCAACAGCGAGGCAGCAACACAGCACGTCAGCAAGGCAGTAGCACAGCGCGACAGCAACAAGTATCCGGTGTGCAGCACGAGTTTGAAGCCTCTCAAGCTGTGGACCAAAGCATAGCAGCACAGCAGAACAGCTTCACTCAACAGCAAACTGCTGCTGCAGCAGAACAGGATATTGTGACGCAACAGCAGATCTTTACAGCAGAACAGCAGACTTCCACTGCTGAGGGAATTTTCACAGCAGAAGAGTCTGTGGCAGCAGAGCAGGGAGTCACTGGTGAGCACACTTCTGCCACTGGGGAGCCTGCAGCAGCAGTAGCAGGGCAACAGAGCGCTGGGGCCGAGCAAACTCTGGCAGCAGAGCAGCAGGGCGCTGAGGCAGAGGAGGTTTCAGCAACAGACCAAGATACTGAGACTGAGAAACCTACAGCCGCTGAGCAGCGTGCTGACGGGCCTGAGCAGGCAGCGGCGGCGGGAGAGCAGCAGGGCGGTGGCGCTGAGCAGGCAGCGGCGGCGGGCGAGCAACAGGGCGGTGGCGCTGAGCAGGCAGAGGCAGGCGAGCAGCAGGGCGATGGCGCTGAGCTGGCAGCAGGAGACGAGCAGACTGCTAGAGATGAGCAGCTCTCAGCAGCAGAAGAGAGCACTGGTGATGAACAGCAGAGTCTTGCAGCACAGCAGGAGACTGTCGGTGAGCAGGAGGCTTCCATCGTGGAACAGCGAACTACAACAGGAGAGCAGCAGTCTGTTGCCGCGGCACAGCAGACCTCAAGGACAGAACAGCAAGAGGGCGTGTCAGCAGCTGAACAGCAACGCTCTGCAGTGAGACAGGAAGCCAGCAGGGCAAGGCAGCAGAGCGCAGCAAGCAGGCAGCGGGGAGGTAGCTCAACCAATGGCAGGAGCAGCGTTACCAATGGCAGGGTCAGCATTAGTAATGACAGGAGCAGCGTTACCAATGGCAGGGACAACGTTAGTAATGGCAGGGGCAGCGTTAGTAATGACAGAGGCACGTCAAGGCAGCAGCAGGTGGATGGTGGCAGGCGAGGTTCCTCAGTGAGGCAGCAGGTGTTCTCCACGGCCCAGCAGCAGGAAGAGGAGTTTTCCAGCAGGCGCGGCGAGGCTGCGGTGACTGTGGGGGAGTTTGTGGCCAACAGACTGTCAGGCGTGGTGAAGGCCGCCGCCACGCTGCAGGGGGCCAGGGACACCGCCCAGGCACAGGACCAGGACCAGGACCAGGACCAATTCCAGGCTCATTCCCAGTCCCAGTCTCAGTCCCAGACGACCACTGAAGACCAGACTCAGACTCATTCCCAGTCCGAGACTCAGTCCAGTGGTCAAGCTGAGTCCCAAAGCAACACTCAGTTCCAGTCTCAAGCTGAAAGTCAGTCCCAGTCCCGGAGTGAAGGTCAGTCCCAAAGTGAAGGTCAGTCCCGAAGTGAAGGTCAGTCCCGGAGTGAAGGTCAGTCCCAAAGTGAAGGTCAGATTGAGTCCCAGGCCGACACACAGACGCAATCCCAAAGTCAGTCCCAAGATGAGGCTCAGTCCCAGACCACTGCTCAGACCCAGGATGAAACTCAGTCGCAAGCGCAAATACAGTCCCAAAGCAGCACTCAGTCCCAGGGTGAAAGACAATCCCAGGGTGAGACTCAGTCCCAGGCCGTTACTCAGGCCCAGGGGGAAACTCAAGCCCAGTCCAACACTCAGTCCCAAGTCACCATTCAATCCCAGTCCCAGGGTGAAACTCAGTCCCAGGCCACTTCTCAGTCCCAGGGTGAAACTCAGTCCCACGCTGATGACACTCAGTCGCAGGCTCAAATTCGGCTCCAGACTAATGAAATTCAGTCCCAGGATGAGACTCAGTCCCAGGCCACTTCTCAATCCCAGACTGAAACTCAGTCCCAGGCTCAAATTCAGTCCGAAGCCACTTCTCAGTCCCAGTTTGACGCTCAGTCCCGTGCTGAAGGGCAGTCCCAGTTTGACAGTCAGTCCCGTGCTGAAGGGCAGTCCCAGTTCGACAGTCAGTCCCGTGCTGAAGGACAGTCCCAGTTCGACAGTCAGTCCCGTGCTGAAGGGCAGTCCCAGTTCGACAGTCAGTCCCGTGCTGAAGGACAGTCCCAGTTTGATAGTCAGTCCCGTGCTGAAGGGCAGTCCCAGTTTGACAGTCAGTCCCGTGCTGAAGGACAGTCCCAGTTCGACAGTCAGTCCCGTGCTGAAGGGCAGTCCCAGTTCGACAGTCAGTCCCGTGCTGAAGGACAGTCCCAGTTTGATAGTCAGTCCCGTGCTGAAGGGCAGTCCCAGTTTGACAGTCAGTCCCGTGCTGAAGGGCAGTCCCAGTTTGACAGTCAGTCCCGTGCTGAAGGACAGTCCCAGTTTGATAGTCAGTCCCGTGCTGAAGGGCAGTCCCAGTTTGACAGTCAGTCCCGTGCTGAAGGACAGTCCCAGTTTGATAGTCAGTCCCGTGCTGAAGGGCAATCCCAGTTTGACAGTCAGTCCCGTACTGAAGGGCAGTCCCAGTTTGACAGTCAGTCCCGTGCTGAAGACCAGTCTCAGTTTGACAGACAGTCCCAGTTTGACAAACAGTCCCAGTTTGACAGTCAGTCCCAGTTCAACAGTCAGTCCCGTGCTGAAGGGCAGTCCCAGTTCGACAGTCAGTCCCGTGCTGAAGGGCAGTCCCAGTTTGACAGTCAGTCCCGTGCTGAAGACCAGTCTCAGTTTGACAGACAGTCCCAGTTTGACAAACAGTCCCAGTTTGACAGTCAGTCCCGTGCTGAAGGGCAGTCCCAGTTCGACAGTCAGTCACGTGCTGAAGGGCAGTCCCAGTTCGACAGTCAGTCACGTGCTGAAGGGCAGTCCCAGTTTGACAGTCAGTCCCAGCTTGACAGTCAGTCTCAGTTTGACAGTCAGTCACGTGCTGAAGGGCAGTCCCAGTTCGACAGTCAGTCACGTGCTGAAGGGCAGTCCCAGTTTGACAGTCAGTCCCAGTTCGACAGTCAGTCACGTGCTGAAGGGCAGTCCCAGTTCGACAGTCAGTCACGTGCTGAAGGGCAGTTCCAGTTTGACAGTCAGTCCCAGTTCGACAGTCAGTCACGTGCTGAAGGACAGTCCCAGCTTGACAGTCAGTCACGTGCTGAAGGGCAGTCCCAGTTTGACAGTCAGTCCCAGTTCGACAGTCAGTCCCGTGCTGAAGGGCAGTCCCAATTTGATAGTCAGTCCCGTGGTGGTGCTCAGTCCGAGCTCAGCAGACAGTCCCAATTTGATAGTCAGTCCCAGTTTGACAGTCAGTCCCGTGGTGGCGCTCAGTCACAGTTCGACAGTCAGTCCCAGTTCAACAGTCAGTCCCAGTTTGAAAATCAGTTCAGGGCTGGAATTCAGTCCCAAAGCAACACTCAATCCCGGTCCAGGAGTCAGTCGCGGGCAGAATCTCAGTCCCAGTCCAGCAGTCAGTCTCAGTCCCAGGCCGCTGAACAGTCGAGGAGTGCCGGTGGTACGCGCGGCAGGGTTTCCCAGAGCTTCCAGAGTTTTAACAGCAGATTCGTGTCTCCCGCGGGCTCCTTCACCTTCCTACCTAATTCCTTCGCAGAGCGCGCCCGCGGCCTGGGCCTGAACGTGCCGGCACTTCCCACCGCCACCCAGACCACAGGCAGGGGCAGAGACAGGGGCGCTAGCAGAGGCAGAGATAGTGGCAGAGACAGTGGCAGGAACAGAGACGCTGGCAGGGGCAGAGATAATGGTAGGGACAGGAGCAATGGCAGGGGCAGGAACGGCGGCAGAGGCAGAGCGTAAGAAAACCAAATTCCCCACTACAGGAAGGGCCAAGCTGAGGTAATGTTACAGAATCGCGCTGCCCTGGGCCCTGGCTCTCTCTGGCTCTACAACAATGGCCCCTACTCTGAAACGCTTTGCTCTCTCACCACCACTATTTTCCAAGGCCACAGATTTGCTTAACCTGATTTTCAAGAGTTTTTCCAGTTGATAATGTAGAAATCTTGTCACTGCCTCCAGAACCGCAAGAAACACTTTGAAAAACTCATTTGAATTCAAATAAAGCCTTTTAAAATAGTGGAGATAAAGCGCAGAAGTGTTTGAGAATACCAGCCTGATGTGTAGCCTATGTATGGCACAGATCACTTCTCTAGCCTACCACTATGTTCTGACACTTCCTGGCCGCCCACTCATCTCCACTACATACTTTCACAAGGCTCTATAGGTGACATGGGACGGGATTTTAAGGATATTTCTACTGTTCAAGTGACGAATTGATAATATTTCCTCATTACGAGCAGGAGAAACACTTGAGAACCTTGCTGGTCATCACTTATTGCCCTTGAAAACAGTCGTGGTGAGAGATATGAATCAACTAAATGTGGCAGAGCATGGGATATCCTGTGCCAGCTGCCTGTGTTCTAAGACTAAAACGCTTTACTCTCTCACCATCACTGCTTTCAAAAGGCTCAAGTCGAAGATAATCGTGTTTATAAGGGTATTTTTATGGTTCTGGTGATGGATTGGCAAGAATTCTAGTTCATCATAAGAAGAAACTGCCTTAAGGGGCTATCACACTAGCCTATGATACGCGGAACGCGGGCCATGGTTCTTGGTACGAAACCAGGAACACTATCACACACAAGCTGCCCGTGTTCTTGTTATGCTAGGCAAACTGCCCACTAACCAAGACAAAGCCTAATAAAAATAAACCAGAACAAAACCATGCCGCTTATACCTCAGCCTGTGCTTTGTCCAGGAACTGCATTTGCACTTCCTCTTGTTGAAGAAAAGTAAGTAAAAAAAACTAGAGAAAAGCTGAGACCGTGCGCGATGGCAACTTTACAGTCAGAGGTGGTTGCCATGAGCCCAAACTATCGACATGATATATATATATATATATATATATATATATATATATATATATATATATATATATATATATATATATATATATATATATATATATATATATTACCTTTCTAAATTGATGAAATATTATTTAATATTCCAATATGAAAAATTTAGTCACATTCTTTTTAGTTCAAATGAAAAGTTTTTATTACATATATCATGTTTACTTTTCCATTGGGATAGCATACGGAGAACCGGGATGGATAAGAAGCCATCCCAACTTGGTTCCGCTAATCCCGGGCAAGTTCCAGCTATCTACATAGAGTGGATGTTCCTGGTTCCGCGTATCATAGGCCAGTGTGATAGGGCCTTTAGTCGTCTCTGTGGCCTTGGAAAATCGTCGTAGTGAGAGAGAGCAGTGTTTCTCAGCATTGAAGTAAATCTGCTGGTATAGCTTTTTACAAGAGACCCATTTATTCCCTCCTGTCTGATTCTCCAAAACATTCACTTAGAAATTACGGTAGCAGTGACAACTATAGCAATGGAATATACAGTGAAAGCCGCAAGAATAGTAATAGACCGTGTTTGGCAGTGAAATATGCGATGTAAGTCACTGCACTAGGCTAGTCTGACTGCGCGGAACGAAAATCAGGTAGTAATAATATGGTAGTAATTCTGTAACGATACCAAAGCTGTCTCTGTGTTCTGTCTGTGTGTTCTTTACCCAATCAGTCATTTCGCTTCCACATGCAACAAGTCAGAAGAGTAAAAGGAAGTCAAAGGAAAGAGAATTTAAAAAGGAATGAGATTTAACCCTTTCAGTACTGGGACGCATTTTTTACCTTGGGGTTGGGTATGATTAAACTATTTTATTTACATTAGGAAGCGTTTATGGGGGTCAGAAGATTAATGGCCACAATCTTCACTATCTTAATCCCCCCACAGAGGTTTCTGACACTATAGGGTCACCAAATAGTAAATAAAATGAAAATAAAAACTCGTCATAGGACTGAAGGGTTAAAAGGCAGATTTTCAGCTCTCTAACCAGTGTAATGTTTCAAAATGGCTGGGTAATGAAGGGGAATGATTCTAAGCGCATGAGTAAAGCAACCTTGTCTAATGTAGCAGTGAAATGAGTTGATGAGAGGTAAAGACAGGGTGTGTTCTGGGGTTCGTGGTGGTGGTGGTGGTGGTAAATAGCGTAGTGTAGAATAGATACGTAATCTTTGTTCCTTATTCACTACGTCACTTTTGTGTTTATTTGTAAAACTGTGTGTGTTATTATAAGCATGTTAGAGTGAGTGATTCTCTCTCTCTCTCTCTCTCTCTCTCTGTATGTGTATATATAGCTTATGTTTATGTCTTTTTTTATGTAAAATGTGTTAAACTATCGTTGGTGCACCATTATTATTATTATTATTATTATTATTATTATTATTATTATTATTATTATTATTGTCTGTCAACTTTGTGACGTGTCTTTCCCATTAAATATTACACAACGAAGATAAACATTTCATTAGTATCATTATATTTTTTCCATATAGTTTCTTCTTTACTGTTTGTGTGTGTGTGTGTGTGTGTGTGTGTAATTCACCACGGTCATCTGCTGGTCACTCAGCCAGTCTT
The DNA here is from genome assembly GCF_017591435.1 of Portunus trituberculatus. Taxonomy (NCBI): domain Eukaryota; kingdom Metazoa; phylum Arthropoda; class Malacostraca; order Decapoda; family Portunidae; genus Portunus; species Portunus trituberculatus. The sequence goes on along the minus strand of NC_059260.1, from coordinate 253,598 downwards.
CCCCATTACGGAGCGAGCTCAGAGCTCATAGACCGATCTTCGGGTAGGACTGAGACCACACCACACTCCACACACCGGGACAGCGAGGCCACAACCCCTCGAGTTACATCCCGTACCTATTTACTGCTAGGTGAACAGAGCCTTTAAGAGGCTTGACCATTTGCCTCGCCGCTGTCCGGGACTCGAACCCGGACCCTCTCGATTGTGAGTCGAGCGTGCTAACCACTACACTACGCGGTGTAGTAAATTGTAATAATAATAATAATATACGGTTTATTACTTTGGCAATGTAAAAAATTACACTGAAAATGTACAGGGGGGGACATTAAAACAATGAACTGAAATGCTTAACCTAACTATGGATATAACTTAACCTAGAATTCACTTATTAATTTACTTATTTATTTAAGGCTCGCACAATAGTGGGCACCGCGCTAAGTCGGTACCGATCAGTGTGTGTGTGTGTGTGTGTGCGTGTATGAGGGAAGATTAGACCAGGTAGAGACGAAAAACTAGTGGAGATGAGGGTGAGAGAAAGAACAGAGGAGAATATTGCAAGCAGAAAAGCAGGCAAGGAATTTAGAAGTGAACTAAGAAGAGACAAAGAACTTACTAGGAAAAGACGATTACCTGATGAAGAGGACATGAGAAGTGAAAAGAAAAAAGAGACGAGGAAGAGATGAGAATGGAAAGGAAGAAAGCAAAGTCCCACATCGCCAACCACACACACGCACACAGCCTTTAGAAACACTGCTCTCTCACCACAACTGTTTTCCAAGGCCACAGAGATCAACAGCGGGGTTTTTAAGAGTGTTTCTACAGTTAATAATGCAAAAATCTTGTCACTCTGCCTCAAGGACTGTAAAAACACCTTGAAAACCTCGTGTAAATTTGAATAAAGCCTTTGAAATAGTGGAGGTGAAGCACAGAATGATTTGAGAATATACAGAAACCAGTGAGTTGAATAACTTGAATAGAGAATGCGCGCGCTCAGTCGGCTCCGTGCCTTGGTGAGAGTAGGTTTGTGCGCACCGCTCTCCCGTCTGCCTTCCCACGGTGCATCTCACAACTCTCCCTTTCCCTCTGCCACTGAAAACTTTTGACAGTAATGAAGGAAAATTAAGTGGCGTGATCGTAGTGGGGCATTTCCAAGTGCACACCGCCCCGGTGCACGGCTGTGAGGAAAGGAACAGCGTGGAAAAGAGTTGAAATTACCACGGAGAGCACAGCAACGCGGCAGAGCAGACTCACCACAGTACCGCCGCACTGCTTCACCGCCTCCCTGCGTCAGGACACGATACACGAGGCCCGCTATGCATGTTTACACCGGGCACTGCAATACTCAGGCACTGTAATCACCAGGCACTGTAATACTCACTGTAACACTCAGGCGCTTTTGTTGAGGCGCCCTGGAGCAGAGATAAGCCATAACACACAAAGAAGGTTGACAGCTGAATACGCCTCATTGAATCTCGCCTTACGAGACTATAAAGAGGAAAGACTTGTGGATATTGTGTCAACTAAGTCTAGGAAGGTACTGTCAGTCATATTTAATAGGAAAAGACACGTGAATGAATAGAAACTGAGGATTTTTCTAGTTTTTTTTGACAATAGAAACATAATTTACTAGACAAGATGAGGCCAAGCTATGAACGGAACTAAGAAGATTGAAATAGCTAAAGATAATTCCTAAGCTGTGACAGAAAATACAGAATGGTGAAGATTGGAGGGTGTGTGGCCATGTGGGCGTGTGTGTGCGTGTGGGCGTGCGTGTGGGTGTGCGTGGCAGGATTCAACGTTGACCTGGCCAGCCATGTCACCCACCACAGTGACCAGCGGGAGTCAATGTTCGGCTTCGCGGTAGCCCAGCACATGGATGGAGGCACGGCTAGGTAAGCGCCCGTCACCACCACCACCACCTCCACCACTACCACCACCATCACCACTATCACTACTACCACCATCACCACTACAACTACTACCACCATCCTCACCACTGCCACCACTCATCATCACTATCACCATTATCATCATCATCATCACTATCACCACCACTACCACCACTACCACTACCACCATCACTACCACTACTACCACCATCACCACCCCTGCCACCACTCATCATCACTACCACCATTATCATCATCATCATCACTACCACCGTTATCATCATCATCATCACTATCACCACCACTACCACCACTACCACTACCACCATCACCACTACCACTACTACCACCATCACCACCACTACCACCGCTCTCATCATCACCACCACTACCACCACTCTCATCATCACTACCAACATTACCATCATCATCATCACTACTACCACCACCACCATCACCACTACCACTACTACCACCACCATCACCACTACAACTCCTACCACCATCACCACTACCACTACTACCACCATCACCACTACCACTACTACCACCATCACCACCACTACCACCACTCTCATCATCACTACTACCATTACCATCATCATCACTACCACCACCACCATCATCATCATCATCACTACTACCACCATCACATTACAACCATCACCATCACGACTACCACCATCAGCACTACCAATATTACCACTAATGCTACCACCATTAATACTATCACTACTACCATCATCACCACTACCACCACTACTTCCACCATCACCACTACCATCACCATCACCACCACCACCATCACTACTATCACCATCACTACCATCACAACCATTGCCATCTTCACTACCACCACCATCACCACTACTACCACTATCACCACTACCATCACCACCATCACCACTACCACCATTACAGTCATTATTATTATCATCAATATTTATCTATCACCATCACCACTACTACCACCACCATCACCACCACCACTACTACTACTACTGTTACTACTACTACTACTACCGAAATTGAATTAGCACCATCTTCAC
>NC_059260.1:243160-245660 GCF_017591435.1 Portunus trituberculatus | reverse complement strand
GTCGACGCCCCCAAACTGTTTATATGTTAAGACTTTGATGAGCAAGAAAGTTATAGATAGACTGAATGGGAGAGAGAGAGAGAGAGAGAGAGAGAGAGAGAGAGAGAGAGAGAGAGAGAGAGAGAGAGAGAGAGAGAGAGACCAAAAATATTCTAGTACTAGTAATAGTAGTTGTAGTAGCAGTAGAAGGAGGAGGAGGAGGAGGAGGGGACGGAAGAAGGAGGGAGAGAGAGAGATGGAGGGAGGATGAAAAAAATGGAGGAAGAGGAAGAGGGAAATTAGCACTAACCATAAATGGAAGAAGAAGAAGAACGAGGAGTAGGGGGAAGAGGAGGAGGAGGAGGAGAAGGAGGAGGAGGAGGAGGAGGAGGAGGAGGAGGAGGAGGAGGAGGAATAATAATAAGAAGAATAAGAAGAGAAGGAAGAGGAAGAATGAATGAGTGAAGACGAGGAGAGAGAGAGAGAGAGAGAGAGAGAGAGAGAGAGAGAGAGAGAGAGAGAGAGAGAGAGAGAGAGAGAGAGAGAGATAACGAGGCTTGTCAAACTAACTCTCTATCTCTTTTATAAATGTTAAATGGCTCTCTTCCTGGAGAGAGAGAGAGAGAGAGAGAGAGAGAGAGAGAGAGAGAGAGAGAGAGAGAGATAATTAACCTGTACTATTTTACTTGTACTAACACTTGACTATCTAAACCCCCCTCCCCTCACATGCCTACCTATGCCTACCAAATTTAGGCCATACAAGGAATTTGATATTTGAAAACGATGAAGAGAGTAAGTAAATTGTTGTTGTTGTTGTTGTTGTAATTGTTGTTGTAGCTGTTGTTGTTGTTGTTGTTGTTGTTGTTGTTGTTGTTGTTGTAGTTCTTTGTCCTTCTCTTCCTCCACCTGGTATCTTCTGCTTAAACCAGCTCACGTCTTCCTCCTCCTCCTCCTCCTCCTCCTCCTCCTTCTACTACTACTAATATTACTACAACTACTACTACTACTAGTACTACTACTACTACTACAACTATGGAAGTTTTGCTGTTGCTGTTATTGCTGTTATTGCTACATTGAGAGAGAGAGAGAGAGAGAGAGAGAGAGAGAGAGAGAGAGAGAGAGAGAGAGAGAGGAGGAGGAGGAGGAGGAGGAGGTGGAGGAGGAGTTTGCCCCTAAGTGTTTCCTGTTTCCTGCGTCTCTCTCTCTCTCTCTCTCTCTCTCTCTCTCTCTCTCTCTCTCTCTCTCTCTTCTTTTTATGCATGTATCTGTATTCTTCTTTTGTCTTATTTAATCCTTGTATTTTAATCTTCTCTGTTGTTGTTGTTGTTGTTGTTCGTCTTCTTTTTCTTCTTCTTTTTGTTCCTCTTGTTCTTGTTCTTGTTCTTCTATGCCTTTCCTCTTTATTCCCTTGTGTCCGAATCTCTTTATTGCTGGTGTTGTTCTTGTTGTTGCTGTTTTTTTTTTTTTTCGTTCTTCTTCATCATCATCTTCTTCTTCTTCTTCTTCTTCTTCTTCTTCTTCTTCTTCTTCTTCTTCTTCTTCTTCTTCTTCTTTTCTTCTTTTTTTAATTTTTCTTTATTTTCTTTCTTCTTCTTCTTCTTCTTCTTTCATTCTTGTTCCTCTTGTTCTTCTTGTTCTTATGTATTTTTTTCTCAGTGTTTCCTTGTGCCTCCCGCAGGTAACAACGTGCACCCTCTGGGACAGCAGCTGGACAACAAGACGGGCCAGTGGTTCGGCGCCACCGTCAGGAGCTCCGGGCCAGATGGCGTGGTGGTGGTGAGTACTGGTGGTGGTGGTCCTGGTGGTGTTTGGTATTGTTATGGTTAAGTTACATGTAGATGGTGGTAGTGGTGGTGGTGGTGGTGGTGGTGATAGTGGTGGTTTGTTTAGTATTGTTTTGGTTACGTTAGACCCCGTAATCAGAAACGCTTTGATCCCTCACTACGACTGTTGTCCAAGGCCACAGGGATGACTAGCAGGGTTTACAAGAGTGTTTCTCCAGTTAACAATGCAGAAATCTATTAAGAGTATTTCTCCAGTCAGTAATATTGAAATTGTGTCACTCTGCCTCTAGAAACGTTCTTCTCTCTCACTACGATTGTTTTCCAAGGCCACAGGGATGACTAGCAAGGTTTACAAGAGTGTTTCTCCAGATAATAATGCAGAAATCTTGTCACTCTGCCTCTAGAATCTTAAAACACCTTAAAAAACGTTCTTCTTTCTATTATGATTATTTTCCAAAGCCACAGAGATGACTAGCGTGGTTTTCAAGAGTGTTTCTCCAGTTAATAATGCAGAAATCTTGTCACACTGCCTCTAAAACTGTAAAATTTTCCAAAGCACAGAGATGACCTTGTTTCTTGTTAATAATATGAAAATCTGGTCAAAGCCTTCTGAAATAGTGGAGGTGAAGTAAAGAAGGATTTGAGAATACGAGCATTAGTGTGTGTGTGTGTGTGTGTGTGTGTGTGTGTGTGTGTGTGTGTGTGTGTGTGTGTTTGGGAAGGAAGGGTAGGTCAGG
>NC_059260.1:215660-218160 GCF_017591435.1 Portunus trituberculatus | reverse complement strand
AGAAAATTCTGAAGATTCAAGATTGTGGGCACGAGAGCAAGTGGTGTCGTTACGCACGTATGCGCAACATCCAGCTTTGGATTGAAAATGAGGATAGAGCAAGTAGGAGGGAACAGAAAAGGGCTGCTGTCAGTAGTCACAGACAACTGTGTTTCGGTTAGGAAGAGAAGATGAGGTTTAGTAGAGGAGAGGTGGTGTTCCACAGATTGAAAATTAGAACGAAGGCCACGAATGTTGCAGAAATTGATAGTGAAAGTATTAGATGAAGTGTCAAGACACCCAAGGTCGACAGCAGAGGGCAGTCCGACCTGGGGACATTTATGGTCCCTCCCAGAGGGGACTCCGAGGCAGGGCGTGGTGAAGCCATTATTAAATTTTTATTTGAAGAGAGTGTAAAAGTGTAAGGTGTTGTAGTGTAGTGTAGGAAGTAGTAGAAGTTGTCTTTAGAGGGCAGGCTGCAGCTGCTCAATTGTATAAATGAGACCACAAAGGGAACCGGGAATAGAGGACACGGGGAATCACTCAGTCTGCAGCACTGCCTACATCCCCGTAAGTACCTCTCCTGGAGTATTCCACCGGGCGGCAGGTGACTACTGCCTAGTGTTTATTAATTGCCTCTCTTGTTTGTATGCAAAGGTAAAGACAACCGTGTGCGTGTGTGTGTGCGTGCGTGTGTGTGTGTGTGTGTGTGTGTGTGTGTGTGTGTGTGTGTGTGTGTGTGTGTGTGTGTGTGTGTGTGAAAAATTCTTTAATTAAAATGTGGTTTCTTTTTAAGGTCTGCAGATAATTTTCTCTCTCTCTCTCTCTCTCTCTCTCTCTCTCTCTCTCTCTCTCTCTCTCTCTCTCTCTCTCACCCATGCATTTATTAATCTTCCCACCTCTTTTACTCTCCCTCTCATCTCTCCCTCTCTCTCCCCTCTCACGTCTCCCTCTCACTCTCACTCTCCCCGTTCACTCATTCCTCTCTCTCTCTCTCTCTCTCTCTCTCTCTCTCTCTCTCTCTCTCTCTCTCTCTCTCTCTCTCTCTCTCTCTCTCTCTCTCTCTCTCTCCCCGTTCACTCATTCCCTCTCACTCATTCCAGGCCAATGTTGGACAACGAAACTGGAAGGTAACCCGCCACTCTCTATGCCTTGTCTGTCTGTCTGTATGTCTGTCTGTCTGTCTGTCCTTCTCTCTGTCTGTCTGTCTCTCTGTCTGTCTGTCTGTCTGTTTGTCGTGGTTCTCTTCCTCTCTGTCTGTTTATCTGTTTGTCTCTCTTTGTCTCTGTCTCTCTGTCTGTCTGTCTGTCTGTCTGTCGTGGTTCTCTTCCTCTCTGTCTGTTTGTCTGTCTGTCTCTGTTTGTCTGTGTGTCTGTGTTTCTTTACCTCTGTCTTTCTTTTTTTCTCTGTCTTTCTCTCTCTCTCTCTCTCTCTCTCTCTCTCTCTCTCTCTCTCTCTCTCTCTCTCTCTCTCTCTCTTCGTTTCTTTTTTTTTTCCTTTTTCTTTTTTTTTTTTCTTTATTCATATGTTGTTTTCTCTTTGTTTCGTGTTGTGTTCCATTCCTTCCTTTGTTTCCTTCTCACATTTCTTCGTTCATTATTTTCATTTCATTTTCTTTCTCTTTTTTTAGACTCTGCACAGGTGAACGGCAACACTCACGCCCCGTTTTCTCTCATATCCCGTTTTCTTTCTTGGCAGCTCTTGTAGTGACGGGAAACTCGGCTATTCTGTGTTCATAAACCGTAGTGTAATAATGATAATAATAATAATAATAATAATAATAATAATGGTAGATTTGACCTTATTTATTCATTTTTTTCAACATCAAGTTACAATAATAATAATAATAATAATAATAATAATAATAATAATAATCGCTACTATTAATTTCAGAAAAAAAACATTATTATTTATTTTCTATTTCTTCCTTCCTTCTTTTCTTCCTTTCTTCCTTCTTTCCTTCCTTCACTATTATATGTACGTACTAAACCCCACGTGTGCACATTCTCCCCGCCGTGTGCGTGTAGATGTGTACATATGTGTGTGTGTGTCTGTAGATTAGTGGACGTTGTAAATTATAGACCATTAATATTTGTATCATTTTTTTCAATAACTTGAACGAAATTAATTGAAATTGTGGTTTAGTTTCACATTTTTTCGCTTTTTTTATTCATTTTTATTAACTTGAACGAAATTAATTGAACGTGTGGCTTGATTTTAGGATTTTTTGAAATTTTTCTTATTTGTTCATTAACTTGAACAGAACTAATTGAAAATATGGCTTAGTATTATTTTTCTCGCTTTTTTCTTATTTTTTCATTAACTTGAACGAAATTATTTGAAAATGTGGCTTAGTTTCACATTTTTTCGCTTTTTTTGTTAACGTGTACTAAATAATTTGAAAGTTTCTCTTAGCTTCACAAATTTTGCTTTTTTTTCCTTATTTTTTCATTAACTAGTACTAAATTATAAAAAATATGGCTTGATTTTATTTTTTTAACATTTTTCTTATATGTTTTTC
>NC_059260.1:183160-200660 GCF_017591435.1 Portunus trituberculatus | reverse complement strand
ACACCTCCGTTACTTGCTCCCCTCGCTACACTGCCGGCACCACCACCCTCGTCTGTGACATCGGCAACCCCCTCAAGATGCTGACCGGGGTGTGTTTGTGTGTTTTGTGTGTTGGTGTTGCATAGAAGGCAGTGCTGAAGTGTTTAGCTTTCTTTATGCAAGGGGGGAAAATGGCCAGGGGCAAAAAATATATATAAAAAGGTCCACTTAATTGCCAGTTCCCTTATAGGTCTATAGAGTCAGCTGAAAGAAAGGAATAAATAGGGTCTAGTACAATCTAAAACACACTCCGAGCCTTCTTGATGTCTGCCACACATTTGTATTTAATTTCTTTCACTGGTACTGCTTCAATATGCTGTGGTGAAGTGTGTTTGGGGTCTGTTACTGTCTTAAACACAATCCTAGCCTTCTTGATCTCTACCACAGGTTTATATTTAGTTTCCTATGCTGACACTGTTTTAATATGCTATGTTTGGGGCTGTTACTGCCTAAAACACACTCCCAATACTTTTAATCCCTTCACCACCTTCTTAACCTAACCTAACCTTCCTGATCTCTGCCACAGGTTTCTATTGAGTTTCCCATGCTGGTACAGTTGTAGTATGCTGTGTTGGGGTCTGTTACTGCCTAAAAACACACTCCTAACACTTTTAACCTTTCCACAGGTCCACTTTGCCGTGTTTTTCCACCCCCAACCCTCCACGCTGGTAGACGACCGCATACAATTTGACGTGGTTGCCAACAGCACCATTGCCGAGGCCGCCCACACCAGCGATGACAACTTTGTGCAGAAGATTGTGATGCTGGGTGCTGATGTTGACCTGGTGCTGTACGGGTGAGTGAGAGGCACTGAGGGACTGGGGGAGTGGCAGTGCTTCATGGCTGTTGGTCCCTGAAGAGCTGTGTGTATGGCTGAGTGTATGTGTGTGAGTAGTTAGTGCACAATATACCCTGTCAGTTGTGTGCTGGCTTTCTTTCACAGGCACAGCGGTAAAGTAGAGTATTGCAAGGCTAGGAGTGATGGAGTAGTGTGGCTTGTCTGCACTGCTCTCATCTTTGTCTCTATCATTACCATTATTATCTTTACCATCACCTTTACTACATCACCTAGAACAACTGTCTGTACACCTCTCAGAACCACCACAATCACCACCACCTTTACTGTGTTCCCACAATCACCACCACCACAATCACCACATCCCTTCTCCCTTTCCACCATCTTTATCACATCACCTGCAACAGTTTATACACCTTCCACAACCACCATCACCACCACCACCACAATGATCACCACCCTTGCCTCCCACAACCACCACCACCACAATCACCACCACCCTCACTCCCACAACCACCACCACCACAATCACCACCACCATCGCCTCCCACAACCACCACCACCACAATCACCACCACCCTCACTCCCACAACCACCACCACTAAAATCACCACCACCCTCACTCCCACAACCACCACCACCACAATCACCACCACCCTTGCCTCCCACAACCATGACCACCACAATTACCACCACCCTCACTCCCACAACCACCACCACCACAATCACCACCACCCTCGCCTCCCACAACCATGACCACCACAATCACCACCACCCTCACCTCCGCAGCTCCTCGACACCAGAGAACATTGCCTACAACAAGAGTCTGTACCAGTCTGAGAGTTACCGCCATGAGGAAGACCTTGGCCCGGAGGTGCTGCACATCTTTGCCGTGTCCAACAATGGCGCCTCCAGACTTACCCAGGCAGAGTTTGTCATCCTGTGGCCACTCCAGGCACTCAATGGTGTGTATCTGTGTGTAATCCTGTGTCATTTTGCATACACACATACATACATACATACGTACATACATGGCAAGGTTCTCTTCTACTAAACACAGCCTTGGTATTTAAAGCAATGGATTAATCTCTTGTTATATTTCCTAATGACTTAAGAAGGTAATTGTGCAAACCTGTGTTACTTAGACCTGTAGAATAATGGACCATATTCTCAAACACTTGTGTGCTTCACCTCCACTATTTCAAAAGGCCTTATTTAAATCTACACAGGTTTTTAAGGTGTTTTTATGTTTCTAGAGGCAGAGTGACAAAATTTCCACATTATTAACTGGAGAAACATTCTTGAAAACCTTACTATTTGTCTCTGTGGCCTTGAAAAAATAGTTGTGATGAGAGAATAAAGCATTTTTAAGCAAATTTTTAGTTCTAGAGGCAGATTGACAAAATTTCTGCATTATTAACTGAAGAAACATTTGAAAACCCTGCTAGTCATCTCTGTGGCCTTGCAAAATAGTTATGGTGAGAGAATAAAGTGTTTCTGAATACGGGCCAATATCAATATCTCACTATGATTCAAGAGAGCAAGGAGTGTGATGAAGAGTAATGATTCTGTGTTGTTTTCCAGGTGAGAGTTACCTTCTGTACTTGTTGGAGCAGCCTCATGTCACTGGGCCAGGCTCCTGTGCCTTTGTTCCTGACACCAACCCAATGCAGCTGGAGGTGTGTGGTGGTGGTGGTGGTGGTAATAGTGTGTGTGTTCTTATTTGATTGATAATGTAGAGTTATTTCACCCCTTCAATACTGGGACACATTTTTACTATAAGATTAGACCATTTTATTGACATTAGGAAGGGTCTACGTAGGTCAAAAGATTAATTGGTCCAGTCTTCACTATTTTAACCCCTTCAATACTGAGACACATTTTTACTTTGAGATTTGTGTATGATTAGACCATTTTTTTAACATTAGGAAGGTCTATGAAGGTCAGAAGATTAATGGCCACATTCTACACTATTTTAACCCCCACATAAGTTCCTGAAGCTGTAAAAAATCACCAAATAGTCACCAGAATGAATATAGAGACTCATGTTTTTTTTAGGACATTTTAAGACAGTTTCGCTATGATAAGACCATTTTACTGACGTTAGCAAGGGTCTATGTAGGTGAAAAGATTAATGACCACAGTCTCCACTATTTTAACCCGCCCCCCCATAAGTAGAAAATCACCATATAGTCACCAGAATTAATATAGAAACATGTCATGCTACTGAAGTGGTCAAGCTCACAGTGTCCCATTCCTTTGCAGCTGAACAAAGAGACCTCCACAACAAGACTTCTTAAACTTCAAAGCAAGGAGGAAGAGGAGAAGGAGAGGAGGGAGGAGGAGAAGAGGATAACACTGGAGGAAGAAGGGAGGATACTAGTGGAGGAGGAGAGGACTTACACTGAATCTGGAGGAGGAGGAGGAGGAGGAGAGGTAGTGGAGGAGGAAGATGGAGAGAGGAAGGAAACATCTGGTGGAGGAAAGAAGGAGACTTATTATGAGGAAACTTCCTTTACAACTTATAGTACTGGAGGAGGAGGAGGAGGAGGTGGTGGAGGAAGAAGAGGAGGAGAAGGAGGAGGAGCTAACTACTCTTCCTCCTCATCGACTTACTCCTCTTCTTCTTCATCAAGCAAAACATTCACTTCCTCCTCTTCTTCTTCATCAAGTTATGGTTCCTCTTCCTCTGGTTCTTCCTCCTCCTCCTCCTCTTACGGGTATTCTGGTCATCACAGCAGGAGGACGAGAGAAGTAGACGGCTCGCAGGAGTGGGAAGATACGGTAAGTAGCAGTAGTAGTAGTAGTAGTAGTGGCGGTAGTAGTAGTAGTATCATTGCCCCTTGTCTGTCTGTGTTATCATTGGTCCCTGTCTCCAACACACAGATCAGTAACTGCGGCATGACTCACTGCATCAGGATCCGGTGCACGGCCGGCCCTCTGGAGGAGCAGGACATCGTGTTTGTGTATGTGCGGTCGCGCCTTGTGCTGGCCACACTGCAGGAGGTGAGAGAGAGAGAGAGAGAGATTAATGTGTTGCATTACCTTTAAGAAAATATTGTGTTCATTTTAAGATGAGAGAGAGAGAGAGAGAGAGAGAGAGAGAGAGAGAGAGAGAGAGAGAGAGAGATTGCATTACCTTGAAGCTAATATTATGTTTTTGAAGATGGTAAAAGAGAGAGAGAGAGAGAGAGAGAGAGAGAGAGAGAGATACAAACAGACTATAAAAGAGAATACTAGTCACTACATAAAGAAAAGCCAGATTATTCCTGCCACATTCCTCCCAGTTCAGTGTTTGCATTGCTCTTTTAATCTTGGTCATCTTTGCCTATCTAAAGCTTTCATTGCTGTCCTCCTCACTGGCTGTCTTAAGCTTAGTGGCAATGAAGACTTTATTTTTACCCTCCCCTGACCTAAGCTTTCATTCCTCTGTGCTTCAGTGTTCCTCTGCATTGATTTTTAAGCTTAAGAGTGTTATTACTCTAATAAGCTTTTCCCTGTGTGCAGTCCAGTCCCTTAAATGCCAGTTGATTTCATTCCATAAGCTTGGCAGTTAATTTTTTGGGTCTTTTTTAAGCTTACTATCAAGGAGTGCCATTTCTTTCATCAGCTTACCCATATGTGCTGTCCAGACCTTTCAGTGTCAACCAGTCTCTCTTCAAAAGCTTGGCGACACATTTTTTTGGCATAGATAAAAGTGAAAATGTTTTGTATCTTTACTCCATAAGCTTGACAGTCCATTTTTGGAGGCTTTTTTTAAGCTTACTATCAAGGAGTGTCATTTTTCTCATCAGCTTACCCATGTGTTCTGTCTGGTTCTTTTAATGTCTGCCAGTTTCTCTTCAAAAGCTTGGTGACACATTTTTTTGGCACAAACAAAGCAAAAATGTTTTGTATCCTTACCTTACATTTTCCACACTCACTCTTGGCTTCTTTTCAGGCGTCCCTGGTATGTATTCCTGGCCACCGTGTGTGTGTCTCTCTTCCTTTTATCTTCTCACTCTCTGTAACACACACTGACTTTAATACTGGTCCATTATACCTGCATGCTGTCAGGGAATATTGAGAGCTATCATACACACACACACACACACACGCACACCAGTATTTTCTCCAGCATTGTTAACCTCTGCCGAAATTCAACTAATGCCTTACTTCATTGACTTTCACTTATACCCACAGCTTTCTGAGACACGGAGAGCCAGTTAGTTAATGGTTGCTGTCAGTAGATTATTGACTTCACTGTGATTCATTTGACATTTTTTACACTTCACTTTTTTAATCCATGGTGTTATTTTGTTAAGAGGTTTTCAGTTTTTATTTATTTATTTTTTTGTCTTCCATGGAGTGTTTGTCTTATTTTGTTATTTTTTATCCTTGACCAGGAGATATTTTTGTACAGAGAGAGAGAGAGAGAGAGAGAGAGAGAGAGAGAGAGAGAATGATGTTTTTGTACATATAGAAAGAAACATGTGAGAGAGAGAGAGAGAGAGAGAGAGAGAGAGAGAGAGAGAGAGAGAGTTTTGCCCAATATTTTCTTGTATTGATAATTTATGTGGTTTATTTTGTTATGAATGTGTTTGGAGATGATTTATAATTTTACCTTGTTTTTAATTATATTCTGACCTGATTCTCTCTTAATGTGACCTTGTCTATTCATTATTAACCCACCATGACCTCACAGGAAGAGATCAGAAGGTCAGCTGAAGCCATTTTGACCTTGAATTTGTATGTAACCTTTGTCACTTGTATTGGGTATTTAGCGTGTGCACTTAACACACACACACACACACACACACACACACGGAGATAGATGAACAAAAGGTCATTCCAAGATCGTGAAAAGTCAGTGTTTGAGAGACATTAAAAAGTTCAATTTTCCACATAAGAACATAAGAAAAGAGGAAGCTGCAAGAGGCTGCCATGCCTATTCGAGGTAGTCCCAGTGTGTTTAAGCTACCTAATTCCATCTATCTTCCCCATCCATGAACTTATCTAACCTTCATTTAAAGCTCCCTATTGTCTCAGCCCTGACTACATGACCACTGAGACTGTTCCACTCATCAACCACTCTGTTTGAAAACCAGTTTCTTCCCATTTCTTTCCTAAACCTGAATTTTTCAAGTTTAAACCCATTATTTCTGGTTCTGTCCCCACTACTGATCCTAAGAACTACATTCATGTCCCCTTTGTTAAAACCCACTTGAATACTTCTGTCTGGTGGAATGGACTGAGTGAAGAGATTGTAGCAGCAGAAAATGTACTCAAATTTAAGGAAAAGTTGGATAAAAGTAGATATGGAGACAGATCACTATGAGACCTGCCCAAACCCTGTAATGTACAACTAGGTAAATACACCCACCCCACACACACACACACACACACACACACACACACACACACACACACACACACACACACACACACACACACACACACACACACAGGTATCTAACACAGTAGCAGTCATCATAACACAGTAACACATAACCACAGAAGTTCTCCATTTCCTCACTCTTCTCTATGTCACCCGTCACTCACCCACTCCCTCCTCCCCCCCACAATGCAGTACCCATACGATGACGTCAGCATTTCCAGTCGGATGGTGGCCCGTGTCACCTCTCTGCCCTACGGTGTCAACCCACGCGACCTTGAGGTGAGTGTCTGAGTGTCTGTGTGTCTGTATGTTTGTGTGTGTCTGTGTGTCTGATAACCAATGGAATGCAGGAAATTTTTCAGTTTTTTGTGAGGGATGGGACTGGCACCTCAGTGGGCCTTTTTCTTAATCACCATTTTTGTTACCCTTGGCTTGAATTTCACTCATACATAAAAAAGATAAATAATAAATAAATAAATAAATAAATAAAAAAATATGAATAAACCAGAGGAAGAGATGATAGAGACAGGAAAAAAACTAGACAAGACACAAACAGGTCAGGTCAGCTCAGGTCAACACACACAGACTCCCGAGGTCAGCACACACGCTCACCACACCATGTCCTCCCCTCCAGGTGAAGACAAAGGATGTCACCACTCCTGTGTCCCCTGCCAAGTCCCTGGATGAGGCCCCTGCCGTCCCCTGGTGGGTCATCATTCTGGCAGTGCTCGCTGGCATACTCATTCTGCTGCTCATCATACTCATACTGTGGAAGGTGAGACACAGAGACAGAGAGAGAGAGAGAGAGAGAGAGAGAGAGAGAGAGAGAGATAAAGAAATGATGTAACAAATATAACATTGAGAGCAAAATCTTATGTGTGTGTGTGTGTGTGTGTGTGAGAGAGAGAGAGAGAGAGAGAGAGAGAGAGAGAGAGAGATTGTGTGTAAGTGTGAGAGTCTGTAAAAAGCTAAAGTATCAAAAACCAGCAAAAATAAGTTAAGAAACAGTTAGGCATTAGTTAAGTCAAGATACTAAAAGAAGAACAAATGCATGAGGAGGAGGACCCAGTGATAGACCTTGTACTATTTCATGGATACATTCACTCATTGACATGTTTATTGCCTTATTTCCCTGTTGTAACCTGTCCCTTCCTCTCTCCTTCTCTCCAACAGCTTGGTTTCTTCAAGAGGCACCAACCAAAGTCTTCCTCTGCCTCTTAAAACACACACTCTTCCTGCTGCTGCCTCTGCCCCTCACTCTTGTGCCGCATGTATGTGTGTGTGTCTATGTGTGTGTGTGTGTGTGTGTGTGTGTGTGTGTGTGTGTGTGTGTGTGTGTGTGTGTGTGTGAGTGTGTGTCAGAGAGAGAGAGAGAGAGAGAGAAGCTTGTTTTCCAGTTTATCTTTTCTTCTTCTTTGTATATAAAATTTTTTCTTATTTTTTCTGTTTTTTATTACTGATTTTTCTTTATTTATTCCTTTGCTTTGTCTGCTTATTTTTTCCCATCTTTTGATTTTTTCTTTATTTTGTTTTGCCTTTTTTAGGGTAATTCAATATTTTTTTTCAGTTTTCTCAGCAACCATCCAGTTTTTTTTAAGTATATTAACCATCCATTATGTGTGTGTATGTGTATGTGTGTGTGTGTGTGTGTGTGTGTGTGTGTGTGTGTGTGTGTGTGTGTGTGTGTGTGTGTGTGAGAGAGAGAGAGAGAGAGAGAGAGAGAGAGAGAGAGAGAGAGAGAGAGAGAGAGAGAGAGTACAAGTGGGTCCTTACTCCATCTGATCTGCCTTCAGTGTGGTTACTTCAAGCGTCACCGGCCAGAGCAGAGTGGCAATGCAGCGGATGACGCCCAGCCACTCAACCCACCCAAGAGTCGCAACGGCCACCCTTGCAACCCATACACCCGACCAATGTACCCCGGCGACGAGGCTTTATGATCCAGTGGGGCCTCCTAGCGCGGCTCAGGCATTGTCACTTTGTGTGTGTGTGTGTGTGTGTGTGTGTGTGTGTGTGTGTGTGTGTGTGTGTGAGAGAGAGAGAGAGAGAGAGAGAGAGACTATAAGTATACATCTCTGAATTGTACTTATTGAGAGAGAGAGAGAGAGAGAGAGAGAGAGAGAGAGAGAGAGAGAGAGAGAGACTATAAGTATACATCTCTGAATTGTACTTATTGAGAGAGAGAGAGAGAGAGAGAGAGAGAGAGATGGAAAAAATCACTAAATACCAAAAACGTGAAGTCCGTAACACTAACTTAATGAAACTTAATGAAACTTTTCACTCACTTCATTTTTTTTCTATTCTTTTGGTGGTGTTGAATTTTTTTGTATTTCATTTTCTTTTTTTTTTTTTTTTTTTTTTGTCTTTATTTTCTGTACATAGATATTTTTCCCCAGCATTCAGCCAGCCAGTCTGTGCTTAACAATAAAAAAAAAAAATAAATAATAATGATAACTCCTTTTCTTTATTTTCTCTTTATTTATTTATTTATTTATTCATCCATAGCAATTAAAAACAACAAAAATAATAATAATAACTCATTTTCTTTATTTTTTTTCTTTCTTTATTTTTTTAACTTGATTCATTGTGTGCTGTGTATTATTATTTCATTAATTTTGTTTGTTTGTTTCTGTAAATACTACATGTAAATTTGTATTATAATAGTTTACATTATTATTTAATTACACTTAACAAATAAAAAATATGTATGTAACTGAAGATACTTTGATGTTCTTTGGTGGTGGTGATGGTGGTGGTAGTAGCAGTACAGTAGTAGTAGTAGTAGTAGTAGTAGTAGTAGTAGTAGTAGCAGCAGCAGCAGCAGCAGCAGCAGCAGCAGCAGCAGCAGTAGTAGTAGTAGTAGTAGTAGTAGTAGAAGTAGTAGTAGCAGTAGTAGTAGTAGTAGCAGTGAGGTGTGGGCCAAGAATGACAGGACTACCTGTATGACATATGCTACTCAAATATTTCATGTTAAGACTCAAAACTTGGAAGTGAACCTCGCTCTCCAGCCTCTGTACTCTTCAAGGACGGAACACATTGCTAAAACCACAAACTTCCTTTAGAGAAAAACTGTTACAATATTTTTCCAATCATTTTGAAGCTATCAGAGGAAAAGAATGCCTTGAAATCTTAAAAATACTGTTATGACATTTTGAATACCCCGGGTAAATGATAGAGGCGGCCATGACTGTGACGCATGTAGCCACAGGAAGAAGAAGAGCGAGGATGGGCACCATGTGACTAGCAAGGTAAGATATTTGGCCTTTTTCTTAGTGTTTACGTGATGGCAGGGCAGGTGTACGTTGGCAGCTGAGTGTGGTGAAGCTGTGACGTGTTTGTGGTGGTGGAAAGTGTCAGTGGCAGCCTGCAGGGAGGAGAAATTATCCGACATGTGAACGCTCCTCCGTCGAGCCAGCTGTAGGCCTTTCCTCGCCTGTCACCGCACCGCTCACCACTCACCTGTCACCCGTCACCTTGCCACTCTCCACTCACCTCGCCGCTCCATCTCCTGCCTTGATTGATGCTGTGGTGGTGTGGTGCGGCAGCCTTAGGTGTTCTATGGTGTTGGTGGTGATGGTAATGGCAGGCAAGTTATTTGATTGTCGTGGTGTGATGGTGAAGCCTTTGGTGTTCCAAGGGTGAGGGTGGTGGCGGCGGTGGCAGGCAACTTATTTGGTTGTGGTGGTGCAGCCTTTGGTGTCTTGAGGGTGATGGTGGTGATGGTGATGGCAGCCTCTGGTGTGTTGAGGGGGTTTATTTCATTTTTGCCCACAAGTCAGTTCTCCCAAATGTAGAGTTGGTTGGCCCACACTCGATTTACTTCGCTCACACAAGTCAGTTCACCCACAGATATTATTCAACTTTGCATAAATGTCTTAGGAGTAAAAACTTTATTAGAATGCCAGAGAAACATTTAAAGAATCAAATGTATGAAAACATTCCTGCAAGATGCATGTCATTGAAATGATGAGTTTACTGGTGCATTTCAGTGTGTGTGACAAGCCTTGACAAGTTGTAAATCCTCAACCCTCATGTATTCATCGCAGAAAACAAACTTTATTTTGCAGATCCCTGTATTGTTTGCCTTGGATCCTTCTGGGCCACCTCTTTATGCAGAAGGTTTACCAAAAGATAGAATTTATTAGAATAACAATTGTGCACTTCTGATGTCAGTAAAGGAATTATATATGTATTGTGGGTGAAATGACTTCTTGGTGTAGCTGAACTGACTGGATACTCCTGAGGGTTTGTGGTGGTGCAGCCTTTGGTCTCCCAAGGGTTGTGGTGGTGGTGGTGGCAGGTGCTAAGTTGTGGTAGTTCAGGCTTTGATGTTGGGAGAGTGGTGGTGGTGGTGGTGGTAATGCCAGACAAGTAGATTGTGGTGTGGTGTGGTGTCTTGAGTTACCTTGGTGTAATGGTATCTTGGTAATAATTATTTTGAGGGTTTTCCTAAATTGGTAATATTGATGTTGATGTGTTCCCTGTTGGTGTTTTGTGGTGTTTGGTTTGTTTGTGAGATCACATGAGAATGTTGCAGGGTGTGAATGGTTTGTGCAGAGTGCAAAGGTAAACATGGAAGGACTAGATTATTATTACTTCACCTCTTTGCTCTTGTCTTTTTGTTGTTCATTTGTATTTACTTCTCTCTTTGTAATTCATTCATATTTACTTGTGTCTTTTTCATTAATGACTTATTTTCACTTCTGTCTTTTCTTCCTTTCAATTCATTTATGTTTATGCATGTTTTTTTTTTATTGATATTTTTTTGCCATGTTCTATATTTATTCATGTCCTTTTCTTTGTTTTGTAGCGTGTTTTTCCTCAGCAATGTATACTTTAGTCCATGAGCCAGACACAGACACAGACACATGCACATACACACTCACACATACACAGTTGTGAAAAGTGACCATTAGAGCTGAGTAGAGGCAGTAGAGGAAAGGATTTAGGAGTAGTGATAGACAGGACTATGAAATTTTCAAAGCAATGTTTAGAAGCAAGAAATAGGGCAAATAGGATCCTGGGTTTTATAAATAGAAATGTTAGTTATAAAAGTAAGGAAGTGGTGCGTAGCTTATATAATTCCTATGCTAGGCCCCATTTAGAGTAATGCATACAGGCCTGGTCACCCCATTATAGGCAGGATATCAACATGTTAGAAGCAGTTCAGAGAAGAGCAACTAGGATGATACCAGCATTAAAGCACCTTGAGTATAGAGATAGATTAAAGGAATTAAACATGTTTTCATTTGAGAGGAGATGTATAAGAGGGGATATGATAAAGTTATTTAAAATGTTCTCAGATACAAACTACATAGATGTGAGATCTTTCTTTACCTTAGAGGAGGGAAGTAGGACTAGAAATCATGGCAGGAAGATTAGAAAGCAAGGCTGCAGGTTAGATATAAGAAAATATTTCTTTAGTCATAGGGTGGTAGACTTCTGGAATGCATTGCCAAAGATGGTTGTAAATAGCACTAGTTTGACAATGTTTAAAAACAGATTAGATAAGCACTTAAATTTATTAGATTTATAATTATGTATAGCGCTGCATGATAGTTTTTATAAGAAATTTACTATAGTTAAAGAAGACATGATCCCCATGTAAGGGGATCACAAATTGTAGAGGATTTCGCTGCAGGACTTAGCCCTGTTAATGGGCCAAATATTTAGAATTAGTATATAATGTATTGTGTAGTACTTGTAAGTGTATCTTTAAGTACTGATGACGAGGTCGCTGTGCGACTGATACAGGATAACCTAGATGGGCCCTGGTGGCCCTTTGTTATCCTATTATTTATGTTATGTTTTATGTTATGAGTGTGATGGGAGAGTGTGGGAGGGGCTAGGCAGTGTGGGAGAGTGGGAGAGTGTGATCTGAGAGTTTGGGAGAGTGTGGAAGAGTATTGGGGTATGTGGGAGTGTTATGTGAGTCTTGGGAGAGTCAGAAGGATGTTGAGGTGTGTGAGAAGGGTAGAGAGAGTGTGGGAGAGTATAATATGGGAGAGTGTGATGTGAGAGTGCTGGGAGAGTGGAGAAAGAGTATTGGGGTGTATGGGAGAGTTCTGGGAGAGTGGTAGATCGAGTATTAGGGTGTATGGGAGAGTGAGGGAGAGAGTCATGTGAGAGTTCTGGGAGAGTGGTAGAGTATTGGGAAGGGAGTGAGAGAGGGAGGGAGCATGGGAGAATGTGGAGAGACTATTGAGATTTGTGGGAAAGTTGAGAGAGTGTGGGAGAGTGGAAGAGTGTTGAGGTGTATGAGAGGGAGTAGTGGAGAGTGTGGGAGTGTGTGGAAGGGTGACAGGGATATGAGAATGTGTGGCAGAGTTTGTTGAGTGTTCCGGCAGAGTGTGTACAGAGATTTCCTTGTTTGTCGAGTGTTGCAGCAGAGTGTGTATAGAAATGTCAATGAGGAATGCCAATTTGCCGAGAAACACTAGATTTATACATGAAAGTTGGCAGTCTGTATTGTATACACACACACACACACACACACACACACACTGAGAATGTCTTTTTCAAACTTCAAGGGGCCAAAATTGATAAAGGTTACCGACTTTCCCAGTGTCCGAATGTCCTTGTGTTGTGCTGCCTTCACACTGCATGGCTCACACTTCACTCTTCACCCCTTCTGTAGTGTGATGCATTTCCTTACTCAGTCTGGTGACTATTTGGTGATTTTCAAGCTTCAGAAACTCATGTGGGGGATTAGAATAGTGAAGACTGTGGCCATTAATCTTCTGCCCTCCATAGACCCTTCTTAATGTTAGTAAAATGGTATTATTGTAGCCAAACTATCTTGAAATGCTCAAAATATGATGATGATGATGTTGAAGGCCTGTGGGGAAAGGGAGGGACGGTGGAAAGGGTGAAGTGTAGAGGGTATAGTGGTGGTGGTGGTATGGGTAGTTGTTGTTGTAGTAGTGGTGGTGGTGGTGGTTGCTGTACTAGTAGTTGTTTTAGTAGTAGTAGTAATAGTAGTAGTAGTGGTGGTGTTGGTGGTAGTGGTGGTAGTAATTGTAGTACTAGTAACAGTGGTATGTAAAGTAGTACTAGTAGTAGTAGTAGTAGTAGAAGAAGTATTAGTAGTAGACGTAGTAAAAGTAATAGTAATAGTAGTAGCAGCAGCAGTAGTAGTAGTAGTAATAGTATTAATTAACCCCTTTACTGTTTCCCTACTACATCCTCTCAATCCGATTCAATTCAAGCTTACATTGAATCTCCCGCCCTCACAAAAACACCTTACCACATTCAAAACAGCCGCCTTTACCGCGCCACCTCACCACCACCTCACCAGCCAATCAACGGGAAGAATATGTCCTAGTTACCTTGACGTCACACCAACGCTGCCTCTGATTGGTGAAGGCCATGGTGGTAATGGTGGTGGTGGTCACGTGACAGATCTCGGCCATTCAGGCTGGAGAGCAACAGGGAGGTGTAAGAAGCGAGTCATTTTGTTCATTATCGCGAAAACTATGTGGTATGGGCGTGTTCTGGTGTATTGACGTGGGCGTGGGAAACCTGGTGCGTGTGGTGACGGCCGTGGGCGGCGCTGCCATGAAGGACGGTGAAGATATGCGAGGATTAATATTGAAAGGTGAGAAGGGTTGTTTCTACGAGTGTGTTGATGGAGGGCTGAGAGTAGGGAGGTGGACTGAGGTGGATGAGGAAGGGAGGTAGACTACACAATTTCTCACGCTATGAAAGATAAGCATGAGATTTAGAAGACTACTACTACTACTACTACTACTACTACTACTACTACTACTACTACTACTACTATTACTAATTAATTTTTAAAATTTTTTTTTTGGGGTTTTTGAATTAATATTTGGGGGGGAAAATAAAATTTTGGGGAAAAAAAGGGGAAAAAAGGGGGGAAAAAATTTTGGGTTTAAATTTTTATTTTTTGATAAGAGGTTAAATTTGGTTAAAAGGGGTTGTGAAAATTTCGTTTTTTAAATTTTTTTTAAGCCTTTGTTTTTGGTTTGGGGATAGAAAAATGGGCTAAAAAATTTTAAATTTGGTTTTTTGTTTTCATTTAAAAAAAAAATTTTTAAGGGGAATTCCCTTTTCCCGGGGAAAAATTTTTTTTTTTAAAGGTTTTTTTTTCAAGGGTTTGGCCCTTTTTTTAAAGTTGGTCATTTTGTTTAAACAAAACCCCAGATTTAAAAAAATTTTGGTTTTTTTGTTGCTTTATGTAAAAGGTTTTTTGGTTTTTAAAATTTCCCAAAAACCCCCCCTAAATGGCCCCCAAAAGCCCCCTTTTGGGTCCCCCCTTGGGGTTTAGGGATTTCCCCAGAACCCATGGGATTTAAAAGCTTATTTTTTAAATTTTTAAAATTAAAAAATTTTTTGGGGTTTGGAAAATTTTTGGTGGGAAAAATTTTTAATTAAAAATTTAAATGGAGGGAGGGGAGGGGAAAATTTTTTAAAGGGCAAAAAAATTTTAGGTTTTGGTGTGGGGGGTTTTGGGGGAAATTAAGAAGTAATAAAGGGAAAATTTTTAAAAGGGTGGGTTTTGGGGTGGGTGGGGGGGGGGTAAAAAGGGGACTTTAAAATGTGGGGTTTTTTTGTTTTTTTGGAATTTAAAAATTTCTTGTTTGTTTTTTGTTATTTTCAATTTAATTTTCAAAAACCCCTTTATCCCAAAATTTATTGTAAATTTTAACCCAAAACCCAAAAGAATAAATTTCATAAATCCATTTCCCGGTCCCCTTTTTTCCTTTAATTTTGTAAAAAGGGATTAAAGCCCCCCTTTTCCCAACGGGGGGTTTTAACTCAAAATTTTTTTAAAAAAGGTCCTTTTTTTTGGTTTTTTTTTTTGTTTTTGGTTTTGTGGGTTTTTTGGTGTTTGAGTTTAAATGGAAAAAATTTAATTTTTTTTATTTGATTTATTTTTTATTTTAAACCGAAAAAAAAAAAAATTAATTGAAAAATAACTTTTTAAATTAATATGGACCCTTTCCCCCTTTTTTTTTCCCTTTTTTTTCCTTTTTTTTTTTTTAAAAAAAAAAGAAAATTTTGGGTTTTTTTCCCCATATTTAAACCTTAAAAAAAGGGGAATACCCAAAATTGAATCCCCTTTTTTTTTTCTTTTCCCCCTTTCCCAAACCTTTTTTTTTTCCTTTACAAAAAACATTTGGGACCAAATTTAAATTTAAAAAGGGGAATGTGAAAAAGAAAAAAAAGTAAAAATAAAGGGTTAAATTTTTTTCCCCGGGAATAAAATGTTTAAAATTAAAAAAAAGGAATTTAAAATTTTTTATGGGGTTAAACCCTTTAAAAGGGGGTTTTTGTTTTTTAAAAAAAGTTTGTGTGGAAAAGGGGAAGGGAAAGGGAAAATTTTTAAGGGAAATTTAAATTTTTTTTGGGGGGGTTTTTTTTTTTTTTGGGGTGGGGGATTTAATAAGGGGAAAAAAAAATTTTTATTTATTTTAATGGGAAAAAGAAAAAGGGAAAGGGGTTTAAAATGAAAATAAATTTTTTATTTGTTTTATTCCTTTTTTCTTTTTTTTTTTTTTTTCCTTTTTTAATTCAATTTGAAAAAATTTAAAAAAAAAAAAGTTAAAAAACCCAAAAAAAAAATTTTTTTTCTTTCCCCCTTCCCCTTTTAAATTCCCTTTTTCCCTTTTTTCCCCCCCCCTTCCCCACAAACCACCCCTTCCCCCCCAAAACCCCCCACAAAACCAAAAGGGAAAACCAAAACAAAGGGGAAAATTAAAAATTTTTTTCCCCCAGCCCTTTAAATTTTAAAAAATGGAAAAAAGAAAAAAAAACTTTTTCAAACCAAAAGGGTATTGTTTTGTTTAAAGGGGGGAAAAAAAACCCTTTGGGACCCCCCCTCAAAACCCCTTAAAAAAAAGTAGAAGGGTTTTTTGGGGGAAATAATTTTTAGGGAAATTGGAAGGTTTAAAAAGGGAGGGTTGGAAATTTTTTTGGGTTTGGGTTGGGTTTATTTTTTCCCTTTTTTTTTTTAAAATTTTTTTAATTTTCCTTCTTATTAATTTAATTAAAATAAAAATAGTTTAAGAATAGAGGGGTTTTAAAATTAAAATTTTTCCCCTATTAAACCCAAGGCCAAAAAATGAAAAAAAGCAGGACTTGGAAAAAAGGGGAAAAAAGAAAGTTTTTAAGTTTAAAATTTTGTTTGTTTTTTTGTTTTTTTTTATTTTGGTAATTTTAGAAAAAGTAAAAACTTTTTTCCCCCAAAAAACCCCCAAAAATTCCCCCCCCAAAAAAAAAAAAAAAAAAAAAATTTTTAAAAACCCAAAAAAAAAAAAAATAACCCCCCCCAAAAAGGGAAATTCCCCAAACCCACCAACCCACCCAAACCACCCACACCCAAAATCCTAACCCCAAACCAACCCCAAAAAAACCCTCAACCCCCCTTTTTTGGGGGGGGCGGGGGGGGGGGCTGGGGTTTGGGGGGGAAAAGAGGGGTCGGGTTTTTGGGTTTTTTTTTTTTTTTTTTTTTAGTAAAAAGGAAAAAAATAAATTTTTTTTTTTTTTTTTTAAAATTTTCCCCTTCCCCCTCCCCCCCCCCCCTTTTTTTTTTTTTTTCCCCCCCCCCCCCCCTTTCCACCCCCCCCCCTTTTTTAAAACAAACAAAATAAAACCCCCCCCAATTTTTTAAAAACCCAAAAAAAAACAAACCCCCCAAACAAAAAAACCCCCCCTTTTTTTTAACTTTCCCCCCCCAAAACCCCCCCTTTTCCCCCTCCCTTTCCCCCCAAAACCTTTTTCCCTTTATTTTCCAAAAATGAAGGGGTTAAAAAAGGGGGGGGGAAAAAAAAGGGAAAAAAAGGGGGGGCCAAAAATTTTTTTTACCCTTATTTGGGGTTTTTTAAAAAAAAATTTAAAGTTTTTTTTTTTTTTTGTTTTCCTTAAAAACATTTGTTTTTTTTTTTCCCCCTTTTAATGTTTTGTTGAAAAAAAGGGGAAAAAGGGAAAAACTTTTCCCAAAATTTCCAAATTTTTTCCCTTTCCAAAAAATTTTTAAAAAAACCAAACCCAAAACCGAAAAGGGCTTACGGGGAAAAATAACGATGGTTTATATTTGGGCCCCACCCCAAAGGATGGTTTCCCAAAATTTCCCTTTGGGGGAAGTTTTTAAAACAAAGAAAATTTAAAGTTTATTTTGGGAGAAAAAAATAATGTAGGGATTTTTTTTTTTGGGTTTTTAGGGAATTGGTGGGTTTTTCCCCTCATACCCCCCCTTTCCAGGGTTTTGTTCCTTTGTTTGCGGGGGGGGGGGGTAAACAAGATTTAAGCCCTTTGTTTTTTGGGGA
>NC_059260.1:160000-182660 GCF_017591435.1 Portunus trituberculatus | reverse complement strand
TTAAGTACTGATGACGAGGTCGCTGTGCGACTGATACAGGATAACCTAGATGGGCCCTGGTGGCCCTTTGTTATCCTATTATTTATGTTATGTTATGTTATATGTTAGCAGTCTTGATAGTCTTCATTTCAAAACAGCACTTAATTAGTCAGGTCAGGCTTTAGTAGCCTCTTCATCAGTTGTTGTCAGTCCTCACCCTCACCCAGTGATCCAGTGTAATGATGCAGGTGCTAGAGTGTGACTTGACAGTAAATGCCCAGTGTGTAGTTGGTGTGGTAAACCTACTACCTTCATGTTAATTCAACAGCAACCTGTTAGTTGACAGATTCTGCAAGGATGCCATAGAATGCCTGACTTCTGATCTTTCTAAGATTTTTTGTTGGGGCAGAGAAAACTTAGTAGTGTCCAGTGCCCCTAAAGCTCAATTCCTCCATCCTTCAACTCAACACAACATTCCAGACAACTATCCCATCTTCAGTGACACTCAGCTATCTCTATATTCCACACTGGTATCCTCTGTCTGTCCTTTACTTATAATCTTAACTGCAAACTTCACATCTCTCTTGCTAAAACAGCTTCTATGAAGTTAGGCATTCTGAGGTGTCTCTGCCAGTTTTTTTTCATGCCCCCTACCCAACTGCTAAGCATGTGGGCTTTATCTGGCTTTCTTCTTCCTCACCTCTACTTTCTCCAACTCTGTAATACAAGAGTTAGTAAGTAGTTACCATCAGTTATTCATATCTTTCTCTGGTAAACCTTGGAACTCCCCGTCTGCTTCTGTATTCCTAACTTCCTGTGACTTGGGTTGTTTTGAGACATTTATCCCTTCATTTTGGCTGACTGTTTCAGGACATACAAGGGGACTTAAATAAGTGGGGCTTTTTATTTATTTATTTTTTACCAGCTTTCCCCTTCATAACTACATAAAAAAAAATAATAATGAAGGTATTGAATTCAGTGGGTGAGGTGGGCTTTGTTGATAGGGATACGAGTCATCTGTCTGGGCACTTCCTGGCCTGGGCGAGGGAGCTTTGGCTCAGCATTGAAGGAGTGCAGTGTATATCTCAGCATTGTCCAGAAACACAGCCACTTCCCTAGATAGGTTACTCAGTGTGACCCAAAAATATGTGGAGTTTAATCATTACCATTTTCATACTTCCATTCATTTCATCTTATAATTAGGAGAATAAGAAAATTCAGTGCAAATTTCCATTTTTTATTAATAATTCAGCAAATTTCCATTTTTTATTAATAATTCAGAGTCAGACAAGATCAGACTTAAGGTGTGTAGTGGAGTGAATCATGATGCAGGTGCTGAGACGTTGGTAGGTACAGTACATGATGTGTCAGTCTGGCTCATGGACTGATTGCGCTGTGGGAGTCGCCTGTGGTTCGTAAACATACTGTGGGAGGACATCCTGTGGGCCTCCTGTGGCTGTGGAGAGAGAGAGAGAGAGAGAGAGAGAGAGAGAGAATGCATTTTTCTTTTTTACATTTTTTCCTGTTGAGACATTTCTTACTAATCTCTCAAAAGGATACATGTTGCTTGGTCTATTTATGAACTTTCTACCACAGCGATGAGACAAGACGGTGATGGGAAGGTGGCGACGGCAAGAGGACAAGGCTGTGATGGGCTGAGGGGGAAGGTGGTATGGCGGCTGCGAGAGGTTTGACACAAGGAGTCTGGAGCAGTGGAGCACTTAGGAGACGAACCAGCGAGGATGTTTGTTGGTTGTTGTTGTGTAGTGCGTAGACTCAGTAGGCTGGGATGGTGAGCCGGAAGGTAGTGGTGTAGTGTTGTGGGTGCCTGTAGTCTGTAGAATAAGGAACATTAGTGGTGATGGCAGCAATGTGGCCGTGGGAGTCACCTGTGGTTCGTAAACATACTGTGGGAGGACATCCTGTGGGCCTCCTGTGGCTGTGGAGAGAGAGAGAGAGAGAGAGAGAATGCATTTTTCTTTCGTACATTTTTGTCCTGTTGAGACATTTCTTACTAATCTCTCAAAAGGATACATGTTGCTTGGTCTATTTACGAACTTTCAGAAATACCACAGCGATGAGACGAGGCGGTGATGGGAAGGTGGCGCCGGCGAGAAGACGAGGCTGTGACGGGCTGAGGGGAAGGTGGCGTGGTGGCTGTGAGAGGTTTGTTGACACAAGGAGTCTGGAGCAGTGGAGTGCTTAGGAGACGAACCAACAAGGATGTTTGTTGGTGGTTGTTGTGTAGTGCGTAGACTCAGTAGGCTGGGATGGTGAGCCGGAAGGTAGTGGTGTAGTGTTGTGGGTGCCTGTAGAATAAAGAAACATTAGTGGTGGTGGCAGCAATGTGGCCTGGCAAGACCAGTAGTGGTGGTTGGCTGGGCTCAGTATGTGATCTTGGCCTCCGCTGTGCTCCCTACGCCCGCCCCACTCACTGCTTGCCTTGCAAAGCTCTCCGCCACGCCGATCCATGCCACTCAGTACCTAGAATGACCTGCATCATTTGTATTTCTTGTGTACCTGTCAATTATCTCAAATAAACATCAAAACTTGTATTGTGTGTCTAGTTTATCCCTTGCTGACCGCTACTAAGACCAGAGGAGCACGTCTCACCTGGTACCTGTAGAGACGTACACTCCACCAAGCTGTGACTGTATGGAGCATCTTCAGCCTCTGTGTAGCCAAGTGCACATATGTGTAGCAGTGCAGCCAGCCAATCTACCCTGCTGCACCTGGCACAATGCACAACTTGGTGTGTCAATACTGCACTGCATCCTCATGCCGTCCCCTGCAACAAAGACCTCCGTTATCACACACACACACACACACATAATATATATATATATATATATATATATATATATATATATATATATTATTACCATTTCCATTCAATATCAGTATTGTTTTTAACAGTCAAGAAGCGACACGTGCCATCAGTAAAGATAAAAATTAATAGCTGAAATATTACGTAAGAAAACTATAACAAGTTCAATTAACAATGCAAAATACAGAGACGGAAGTATACAGTAACATCTGCCCTTGTTTGATCTCACCAACACATTAAGTATACGGTTTCCAGGTCAAGGAATTCACAAGGCAGAGTGGGAAAACGTATTAATAATCTGGCCTAGGTAGAGATTGGCCCTGGTTACTGCAGCCTGAACAGCTAATATGGAAGCTGAAATTTCTCAACATTTGAGTAATTTTCAAAAACCTCCTCCGGAAGCAGATTTTAACACGCGAACTCCAGACTTGTCCGGGAAAATCTGGACGTATGGTAATCCTAACCTTACAGTGATCCGATATAGCCTCCTCCCCATCCGGTTTGAGTCTTCCCAGTTTTACACGCCGCTATGTTGGCAATCCCCTTACAAAATATAGTTTACGAATGAGTTAAAACGATTTTGTTGATGCCTGAAGTACAAAAATTGTGTAGTAGTAGTAGTAGAAGTAGAAGTAGCAATAGTAGCAGCAGTAGTAGTAGTAGCAGTAGCAATAGTAGTAGCAATAAGCAGTAGTAGCAATTAGTAGTAGTAGTAGTAGTAGTAGTAGTAGTAGCAAGATTAGTAGTAGCAATAAGAGGAGGAGGAGGAGGAGAATTACCAGCAGTAATAATGACATTAATAATAATAGCATCAGCAACACTAACAAGATTCACAACAAAGGCATCGATCAACAAAGAAGTACCACCACTCACAGCAACGCTAATCACGCCACACTGAATGACCTCGCCAGCCACGCGAGACAGACCCACAAAGGAGACCATCCTAGTAATGATAAACAGCTGCAGGCGAAGCGGCCCTGCACTTCACCATTGTAGGGAAGGCCGCCTCCTTACTATCACCTGTCACTTTTTCGCCTCGACCTCTGCCACCCTGAACACCTGAGCAATATACACTGAGCGACACACAGGTAGTTTGGAGCCCTAATGATAACCCCACCGGCCTACGCGTATGTGTGGGGGGGGGGAGGGTATGGATTTTTTTTTATATCACTTCGTTCACCTCTCCTTTTATCATCCTCCTCCTCCTCCTAGTTCGCGCACGCTCCCTCCTACTCTATCTTCGCTTCACACTCCTCTCTCTCTTTCCGCGTCATTCGCTTCCCTTCCATCGTCTCTGCAACACACTTGATTCAGTCAGTCAGTCAGTCAGTCAGAAGTTTCCTCCAGCGAAAGAAAATTTAAGGAAAAACCCGATAGTGTAATTATTTCAATCAGAATAAAGAAAATTTTACTGATTAGCCGAAGGGGAAGAATATATTGCTATTTAATCACTTATACCAGCAATGGTTGGCTGGCGGTACAACAAGGGTGGTGGTGGTGGTTGTGGTCGCTTGTCTCCATTAATAATGATGGTGGCGTTAGTGGCTGTGGTGGTGGTGATGGGTGATCAGCAGCAGCAGGTACAAGAGGAGGCGGAGTACCCCTACCTGCCCACCTTCGGCATCATGAACGGGAGTGTGTCAGTGATCGGCGAGGGACAGAACGGCTTCATCTATTGTTTCGCCAACCTCCTCTTACCGTTTCGTGTCACCTGGACGGACCCTGACGGCATGCCCCTCCCGACCTACACGACCACGGATCCACCTAGCACGGGCGTGGGTGGCGGTGTAGATGGCGGCGTGGGCGAGATATATGTGGTGTCAGGCGCTTATCCAATACCCTTCGCCTGTCTCGTCTTCCGCGGGTTCTCTACACACTTGTCAGGTCGCTACATGTGCACACTCGCGTACGGCAACACGCGCCTGGCTACGCGCACCACACACCTACACTTCTTTGCGCCCTCTTACCGAGTCGTGCCGCTCCCACGGTGCTTTCTTGTGCCCAGGGGAGGCACCGTGCTCCTCCCCTCTCCTGTGCAAGGCCGCCCCCCGCGCCCTCCCACCTGGACACTGCTGGAGGGGGAGCAGGGCAGTGCCTCCGCCAGGACCCTCAGCGGAAGACTCCTGCTGAAGGGACTGCAGGGTGAGGCCACAGGGGATCACTCAAGGGACGTCTAATCTTAAGTGAGGGAGTCTAGCATATACATTATAGACAATCTATTAGCCAGCCAGTCAGTCAGTCAATCCATCAGCCATAGTCAATCAATCAGCCAGTCAGTCAATCAGCCAGCCAGTCAATCAGCTATACAGTCAATCTATCAGCTAGTCAATCCATTAGCCAGACAGTGTCAGTCAGTCAATTCATCAACCAGTTAGTCAGTCAATCTATCAAAAAAATGAGATATCTTTCAATATTCACGAGGCAAAACAAGCAAACATCACCAATAATTCCCAACACAGAGCACACTGACACCACCACCAACACAACACCACCACCACCTTGCAATATAGAGACAACATAATTATGTACAGACCCTATACTAACGCCCCGCCGCTCGTCAGGTCCCGCGGGGTGGCGAGCCGAGGTGACTCTGGGCGGCGGACTAACCTTCCTTCAAGACGTGTTTGTGTCCGTGGTGGAGGGAGGAATTGATGGTGGTGGTAGTGGTGGAGAGGATACAGGTGAGTGAGTGAGTGAGGAGGATGAGAAGGACACCAAATAATAGAAGGAAGAGTAAAACTAAATATTTTATCAAAATCTCTCTCTCTCTCTCTCTACACACACACAGATATGGGCGGCGTCATCAGCTCCACGTCCACTGCCGCCCGCACCTGCCCAACCCATGCTCACCCCCAGGCTTCCCCAGTCAGCCCATACGCCGTCGCAGTCGACCTCGCTAATGAAGTGATTCAAGACATACAGATCCACGCGTTCCGGAGAAAACTGACAGGAGAGAGAGAGAGAGAGAGAGAGAGAGAGAGAGAGAGAGAGAGAGAGAGAGAGAGAGAGAGAGAGAGAGAGAGAGAGAGAGAGAGAGAGAGAGAGAGAGAGAGAGAGAGAGAGAGAGAGATTTAAGGGTGTTTACTAGAAGTGTCAGCTGACGACATTCAACTAACTATTACAAAGAACGTCTCCATCTTTTTGTCGTAATTCACTATATAAAGGAAGTCCGATGTAATATTTTTTTAGCAGCAGCACACCTTGTATAACAATGACTACTGCTCTGAACACTGTACTGTACTAGGCTGTACCTGAACCCACTATGTAACAAGATATCGGGTATGGCAGTGTATGTAATAATTGTAACCATACGAGTACATACTCAAGTGTGTAACGCGACGCACACGAAATAAAGTGACAGTCGCTGGAGGCAAGGATCACTTTTACTGACCCATCCATCACTTGTTAGGCTGTGTGAATAGGCCTACTGCAACTGGCTGGCAATTAAGACTTAAATGATGCCATAACGGTCACTTTG
This sequence comes from Portunus trituberculatus, assembly GCF_017591435.1. Classification (NCBI taxonomy): domain Eukaryota; kingdom Metazoa; phylum Arthropoda; class Malacostraca; order Decapoda; family Portunidae; genus Portunus; species Portunus trituberculatus. The sequence continues at coordinate 176,376 of NC_059260.1, read as the reverse complement.
CAATACGGTATTCCACTACCACAGTACAGAGTGAGTGAGGTGAGGCGCCGCCACAACCAGGGGTCATATAGCGCCGCCAACTAGATACGCTTAACCACCCAACGCATTGTAACTACCATAGGTCTAATTACTACCCTTCACCAGCTAATTAATTACCCACATGTGACTACTTCAATGCACGATAAAGCTTCTTAGTACAGCCCGCCCATCCCATCACTGTTCCATCACTAATGACACTGTCGCACCATTAATTAACCACCATTCACCAATTACCCACACGTCACGTCACCTTCAGTACATTATTATACAGCTTTCCATCACATTATCCGCTCCATCACAGTCACATCACTAATGATACTGAACGCATTAACTAACTACCCTCCATCATCTAATCATCCCACACGTAACGTCACCCCTTCAATACATCATCATACACCTTTCTAGTACATTATCCGCCCCATCACCGCTCCATCACTGTCCCATCACCATCACTAATGACTGTCGCAGGATTCATTAACTACCCTTCACCAGTTATTCACAAGTCACGTCACCCCTTCCATACATCATTATACACCTTTTTAATACATTATCCGCCCCATCACTGTCCCATCACCAATGATTGTCTCAGGAATCATTACCTACCCTTCACCAATTATCCATGTAAGTCACGTCACCCCTTCCGTACATCACTATACAGCTTACTAATACGAAAATTATCCACCCCATCACTGTCCCATCACCACTCCATCACTGTCCCATCACCGCTCCATCACTAATGACTGTCGCAGGATTCATTAACTACCCTTCACCAAGTCACGTCATCCGTTCAATAAATTACTATCCAACTTTCTAGTACATTATCCGCCCCATCATTGTTCCATCATGTCCCTGCCTTCCACTCTATTGACTCACCTATACACTAAGCAGGTGGAGGAGGTGGATGAGGTAGAGCGGGAAGCGTGTTCGCAGGACGCATGGCTGGTGGAAAAAGGGACACTGCGTGGTGGTGGTGGTGGGTGAGAGAGAGAGGGGGCAAGGAGGGAGAGGGGAGTAAAGGATGGGAAGATGGGAGCCCGGGGAGGGAGATTTGAGTTTATTTGCTGCTTTTATTCACAAATTGGGAAGTACATAGACTACATATGACACAGTACAGCAAGGCATATAGGCCTACATAGAATTTGTGAAAGAGGATATTGGCAAGAGCCTATACAGTAGTCTCAGTGCTCAAGGTAAACGTAATCTCGACACTTTAGAAGTAGGCAATGTACGAGTGAGCGATTAAAACACACACACACACACACACACATCAATGGAGTTGGATTGATGTGACAGAAGGCATTGACCACTGTTTAATGAGACACTTAAGATTTAAACTAATTTTCAAATGCAGTATCTCACTGATAATAGATTTAGTAATAGATAGTTATCCTAGACACGTAGTTCCTTCACAGACGCACCTTCTGCTACAGGTTTAATGAAGCAGCAGTAGTTGTCTAGTGGTGGTGGTAGCGGTAACAGTGGTGGTGGTGGTGGCGGTGGCCTATACTGACCCATACACACCCACACACAGCCATACTCAAAAGAACTCTCTTGTATACCGAAAACACTCATAAACCCACTCAAAACATCCCAAACACATCCAGAACATGCGTACACACATACATTGACAGTTTCCAAGCACGAAGCGGCAAGTCATGCAGTGCAAGCTTTCACCACAACACTCCACGCTACCTTCTCTTCATCTACAAAAGGTATTCATAAGGCAATTCACTTATTGTTAGGTTTCCTTTACATATGAGAACGAAAACAGTAAGCAAATGTTAAAAAGATGATAGGCATACTGACCATTAACCGCTGATATTTGCTTCCTTCATTTACCGTAAGCTAAACATGTGTCAAAATGCTACCATTAGTCTAATATTTCATATTTCGCTGTCAAAATTTACATATACGCCTTAATATTGGTGTGGTGAGATGATAAAGGCAATATATGGCTCCGGCCCAGCGGCTGGGCAGGGGAAGTAGCCTACAACCAATAACGCTCGCGGGCAGCCTGCTGGGTCAAATACGTTTTTCAAATATTTCCCAATGATAATATTACGCTTCCATGGTATGTTTTTGTGGTTTCTATAAATGTTTCGTTGTTTTTGAAATTTTTCCGCGTTTGTGTTGGGTAAATATGTGGCGTTTAGTGGTGTTTTATATCTTAAATATGAGCTGCTATCACGGTCAAAATTTTCCATATTCCAATTTTTGTTTTGTTTTTTATTTGAAGGTATAAGTGGGCCTTTATTATATCAAAGAATCGTCTGTCCTCTTTTAAGTGTGAAATCAATCTATTGAGTAAAATATGTGGATTTTGAAATGGTGTTTAGTGCTGTTGTAAAAAGCTCTTATTTTTCTTTATTTTATTTGCTCACGTTTCTGCTTCTCGGTCTAACTCGCTGCAGAATGCCCTAAAAGATAGCTCAGACTCCCTGAAATGTGATAAAATAGTCGCCAAGTGAAAATGGCTTGACTTTACAGGACGTTTTGAGAGATTTATGGGTTAAAATATTTTTGTACTTTTAACATACTTAATTTAGACGTTTTTTTTTAAACTAGTTATGCTCGAGATATATTGATATTTTGAAAAATATATTAAGTATTTATCACGTCATAAAATAATAAGCATTTGGCCGTGGCTTCGTTTTTTCTAAAAGTCATTTTTGAAATCAAATTATTTACGTAATTTGGCCAAGTCACCCCTGCTCCCGTTCTCTTTGATGATCACAACTTTGCCTAATATCTAGTGATTTCTCCGTGTTTTTGTGTGGTTCTAGGTTCAGATGTGTAGATATTGGTAGCAGAAAGAGGAAGAAATGAGAAATAAAGGAGAACAATGAGGAAGGAAGGAGAAAGAGAGAAGGAAGAGGAGTAGGCAAGCCACCTACAATACTTTAGTCACCCTCCATTTCCTCAATTTTTGTCTAATATCTAATGTTTTGATGTATTTCCAGATTCTGACGTGTAGATTAAAGTAATAGAAGGAAGAAGAAGGAGAAAGAATTGAGGAGGACGAAGAAAAATGAAAAATGGAAGTGTTGTCATGGCTTTCTCTTGTTATTTATCTACAGATTTTGACCGAATAAAATACAACACATTCGAGTCAACGTGAAGGGTTTCCCTATCCTGATAACTCACCCAACACCGCCTTATGGGCGGTGGCAACAGATAGGGTTGAATCAAAAGCTTTTCGTCTCTTCAACTCCTCTCCTCTGACTGATTGTCTTCAGCCTCTTTCTCACCGCCGGAATGTTTATTGCATCTCTTGCTTCCTTGTATTGTTGTTTTCATGTTAACTGCATGTCTCCCCTCCTCCTCCCCTTCGATGCAAAATTAAGGCTTAATTTCTTCTTCCTTCCATCCTTATTCTGTCCAACTCACTAATGCAAGAGTTGAGTGTTGACCAGTACTCTCAGTCATTCATAGTGCTATCGTTGGCCAGCGATCCACTCCTACAGAAAAGAAAGAAAATATCGCACGCGCCATAATTGCACAGGTAATTATACACCATTATGTCCATTAATCCCTTATTCGCTATTTTTCACCCAAACTCACACAACTCAGTGAACGTTGTCAGAGGAATATCTTTTTTTTTTTTTTCCTTTTCTTTCTTTTTTGGTGTTTCTAATGGCAGTCCCCTTATGCATATCCACTTTATTCCTGCATGGCATCTTACTTTGCTCTGAAACATACGCGTAACTCAGGTCAGACTCTCAGAGAAGCCAAGAGTACAGTGACACAACCCATAAAGAGAGTTAGGAGTACAATATGAAGTAAAAATGTGCTATGGTGAGGTGTAGTTACTAGTTTGTGGATTTTAGCTCCAGTTCGTCTCCATAATTGAGTCTCCATGACGCAACATCTGCTGCTGTGATGGAAGGAGGAGGTCGGAGGGGAGGTGAGGTAAGCAGAGTGCGTGAGTCTCTCTCCCTACTATTACTCTCTCTTTACCTTCTCAGTCACACGTTGTAGGCTGTTCTGTGCATTCATTTCCGTTTGTTGGCCGGCGTGTGTATGTAGATGGGCGGATAGTGGCTTGTGGCGCAGAGGACACGGCACTGGTGTGTTGTGTGTGTGTGTGTCAGGCCAGACCAGGAGATGAACACCAAAGGCAACAAGGATATTCTGACTGGGATAATGATGGAATGTAAGTACAGGTCATATCTCTCTCTCTCTCTCTCTCTCTCTCTCTCTCTCTCTCTCTCTCTCTCTCTCTCTCTCTCTCTCTCTCTCTCTGTTATTGTTGGTTATTAGTTCTAATTCTATACTTATTACTACTACTACTACTACTACTATTGCTGCTGCTGCTACTACTGGTAGTGCCAGGACAAAAGTATTTTTTGATAGATTTGTTGTGTTTTGAATGAAACTATGCAGTGAGTGTTGAGAGAAGTGTTGAGTGTTGTCTGTTGGCGTGCTGTGTGACACACTGACAGGAGTGAGGGGTGAGGGAGGGCGGTTTGTGTAGCAGTGTCCACCAGAACTGATGATCTTTTAAGTCAGTACCATCATCAAGATGCAAAGTAATTGGCTCAGCCTTGGCTGTCCCACCACTGCAAATATTGCCATGCTGTTAATGAATTGTGGCTGTTTTGTTAATATTTGTCTGTCTTTCATTGTGTGTGTGGCACAGACACTCCAGGCAATGTGAGCATAGAAGGAGGCCCTTGAGGTGGACCAGGGCCAGGGCCAGTGGTGTGCCAACAAGAGGGTTGCCACTCCACACTGCACAAGTGACCTGCCTGACCTGCCTCACCTCTTCTCTTGGCTGAACACTGTCACCTTCAAGTCTGACACACCATATTGCTACACTGTGTGGCAGATTCTTCTTCAATTATTGTAAGGTGAGGACTTGATGGTGTTGCTTTGGTGTCAAAAAAGGTGACCAGTTTTGAAATGTTTTTTTTTTTTACCTTTAATGCCACAACAGTGTCTGAATGCTTGGATGAGAAGTGCTGCTGCTGATGATAGTTGTTATAATTGGTGGTAGAAATATAGTGATGATGGTGTTTTGTCATTTAATTTTTGTACAATAATGATATAATGAGACTGTCAGAGATAATGATACTGATAATAATGACAGTGGTGATGTTGCTCTAATGTCCCTCTTCTAATTTAGGTGTGATGGACTCCTAGAAAGTCTTGAAGGAAAAAAACAAACAAAACCCCACACACAGAGAAAGAGAGGAAGAGGAAAAAATCAAGGGCTAAAACACACACACACACACACACACACACACACACACACACACACACACACACACACACACACACACACACACACCATGTCCAAGCCACCATCAGACAAGCTGCCGACTTTCAAGTTGGTGGTGGTTGGTGATGGCGGTGTTGGCAAGTCAGCGCTCACCATTCAGTTCTTCCAGCGTCTCTTTGTCACCGACTACGACCCGACCATTGAGGACTCCTACATACAACACACTGAGGTGGACGCACAGTGGTGTATTCTGGATGGTAGGTGCACGTCTCACTGGATTTGTGTTGCTGTGTGGCTTGACTTTGTAATGTTTGATGTTTGCTGTTTACTGTGTGTGTGTTTCACTGTTTGATCTGCTGCAGTCTCTGACGAGACAGCCAGACATTACCCTACGGAACGAGCTCAGAGCTCATTATTTCCGATCTTCGGATAGGCCTGAGACCAGGCACACACCACACACCGGGACAACAAGGTCACAACTCCTCGATTTACATCCCGTACCTACTCACTGCTAGGTGAACAGTGAACAGGGGCTACACGTCAAAGGAGACACACCCAAATATCTCCACCTGGCCGGGGAATCGAACTTCGGTCCCCTGGCTTGTGAAGCCAGCGCTCTAACCACTGAGCTACTGGGCGCGCGTGTGTGTGTGTGTGTGTGTGTGTGTGTGTGTGTCAGGCAGATTTTTATGTGTGGAAAGTCAGTCAAGGGCAACAAAAACAGAAAAAAAGGCCCACTTAGTTGCCAGTCCCCTTGCAGGTCAGATAGAGTTAGCTTACCTATTTCCCTTTTTCTAAATCCCTCATAAGTATTCAACATGTAATCCAGATCTGTAAGGTGACTGCTCTGTCATACTGTGTGGTGCCTCTTGATAAAAAGTGATGCTTATGTCATTAAAATAGTGAAGACTGTGGCCATTAATCTTCTGACTTCTATAGGCCCTTCCTAATGTGAATAAAATGGGCTAATTGTACACAAATCTCAAGGTAAAAATGTGTCCCTGTACTGAAGGAGTTAAAATAGTAAAGACTTTGGCCATTAATCTTGTGAGCTCTGTAGACCCTTCCTAATGTCAATAAAATTGTCTGATCATACATAAAACTCAAGGTAAAAAAGTGTCCCAGTACTGAAGATGTTAAATATAAACCTTTGTGTGTTCCTGCTTGCAATGTCCTAATGTCCTGGTGCCCCACAGTTCTGGACACGGCCGGGCAGGAGGAGTTCAGTGCCATGAGGGAGCAGTACATGAGGAAAGGTGACGGCTTCATGCTGGTCTACTCTGTGACGGACAAACAGAGCTACGAGAACATTCCACACTTCTACACACAAATACTGCGCGTCAAGGATAGGTGAGTCGGACACAGAGAGAAGGAATCTATTTCAGCAGAGTCACCTTACGTCACTTTATTTAGGCAAGATGAATGCTGATATAAGTCAAATTCTTACAAACATGACATAACAAAACAAAAGAGAAAGGTCATGACCACTAGGATATCATAACTTGACCTTTGTTGACCTGTTAACCTTTACAGAGACTCGTACCCAATGCTGCTGGTGGCAAACAAGGTGGATCTGGTGCACCTTCGCCAGGTCAGCGAGGAGATGGGACGTGACCTAGCCCAGCGCCTCTCCATTTCCTACATCGAGACCAGTGCCAAGGACCCGCCTCTCAATGTAGATAAGGCCTTCCATGAGGTGTGTGTGTGTGTGTGTGTGTGTGTGTACCTAGTTTTATATTACAGGGTTTGAGTGGGGTTCATAGTGACCTGTCTATCTTTTCCATATTGTTTACTACCTTACACATTGTTATTACATCTCCTCTCTCCTGTCTATCCTTCGAAGTTGGTAGTTCCATTTTCTTCAGTGTGTGTGTGTGTGTGTGTGTGTGTGTGTGTGTGTGTGTGTGTGTGTGTGTGTGTGTGTGTGTGCGCGTGCGTGTGTGTGTGTGTGCAAACTCTAGCAATGCCATTTTTCTCCAGGTGGTGAGAATTATTCGAGATGCACCGCCAATGGATGGACCAAAGAAGGGAAAAGCGAAGCCAAACTGTGTCATTATGTAGACTCACCACCACCACCACCACCACCACCTGGAGAAACTCAACACTCCCATACAAGCTGAAAGAAGAAAGGCAGTTTTTTTTTTTTTTAATGCAAGAAGGGAAGCCAGCCAAAGGCAACAAAAAGCTAAAAGAAAAGGCCACTTGATTGCCAGTTCCCTTAAAGTGTGGCTGAATTGACCTCACCAAATGCCTCTCCCTTTCAGTTCAGTGTTCAATGAGGAGAGTGAGATGAGGTGGAGTTAGGTGATGTGAAGTGAGTGAGGTGAGAAGGTGAAGTGAGTGAGGTGATGTGGTGATGAGTGAGGTGTGGACTTGGTGTATTTCTAAGATATGGTGAGCTGCTATGACACATATCAGGGTCATGTCATAATTAATTCATTTATTGATTCATTTTTATTACCTTTAAGCTTTTAGTTGTTGTCTTTTGTTGTGTCACTTTTATACATTATTATTGTTATTATTATTATTATTATTATTGTTGTTGTTATTATTGTTATGCTTTTATTGTCATGTCATATTCTTTCATCAGTATTTTTATTTGCAAATTGAATGACATGTCAGTTTCTTCAGGTTTCATGAAGAGTGGCATGTCGTCATCTTTATTGTTATTATTGCCAGCTTTAAATCTACATTTTTTTTATTCATTTATTTATTTTTAATTACTTTAAGCTTTATGATGCTGTGTACCCCACTCCCCCCCACCAGCTTTAATAATTCACTTCTGATAACCAAATGAATGCCAAAGATATTGTTGTTCCTGGGTGTGAGTCATTCATTATAAGGATTCTGTCTTTGTGTCAGGGTGGCACATTGTTCTCAAACACTTACTTTCAAAAGGCTCCAGCTCAAGTGACACAAGTTTTCAAGGCTGTTTTTTTGTTCTAATGACAGGTTAACAAGATTTATTCATTATTAACAGGTAATACATCCTTGGCAATCCAGCCAGTCATTGCTGTGGCCTTTGAAAATAGCCATGACAGCAGAGCAAGGTGTTACTAAGCTCTGTATTGAGAAACGCTTTGCTTTCTCACCACGACTCTTTTCCAAGGCCACAGAGATGATTAGTGGGGTTTTCTAGAGTGTTTCTCCAGTTGATAATGTAGAAATCTTGTCATTCTGCCTCTAGAACCATAAAAACAACCAAAAAATCTTGTAAATTTAAATAAAGCCTTTTGAAGTAGTGGAGGTGAAGCACAGGAGTGTTTGAGAGGATGAGCCAAAATCCAGGCCTCAGTCATGTCCGTTCCTGTGTTGTGTAATGTATGCGTCATGTTTATTACTTGCTGTCGTGTCATGCAATCTTCTTCATTTCACAAGATACATCTTTGTTCTCCCATACAAGGTTGTCAGTTATTCATTAGTAAGTGTGGCGGTGTTTTGTGATTCATTCATGTCATTCGTTCTTCACAAATGTTGTCTTCCTTCCGTCTTGTCTCCAAGAGGCTTTCATTTCTGGCCAAGCTCTTGATGTGTCTTGATTTTAGAGTTAAGGCACATCAAGACCTCAGCCAGAAATGGAAGACTTGGACACAAGACAGAAGGAAGACAATATTTCAGTATGAAGAACAAACAACACAAATGAATCATAAAACACCACAAGGAAAGAGAAGGTGCAGGAAGCCACCCCTCCCGGCCTTCAGGATTGTGACGCTCCATGCATGAAATATACCTGCCTTTGTCCAACTCCCATTCTCTCTAAATTTGTCCAACCTTTCAATGTTCTTTTTGTGTAAGACCAAGGGCAACAAAAAGCTAAAAAAAAAAAAAAAGAAAAAAAAATAAATAAAAACCCACATAGTTGTCAGTCTCCTTGCTGATCCGATAGAATTAGCATTAACCAAAGGACGGGGATAAATGTCATGAAACCTCCCTCTTGAATGATATACTGTAATTACCCAGCACAAACAACCTGATTGGTGTGTTCTGCTCACCCACAGCTTATTTGAGAACTGATTCTTCCATATCTGTGTTTTTTAGATCTAATTTTCTCAAGCTTGTATTCATTTTTCCTTGTCCTGCCTTGATGACTGACCCTGAGAATTTCCTTGTGTAGATTAGAGCAGGGGAAGTGAGTGTGACTGGTGACTGGTGGAGGTAGTACAAGCGGTTGTCTGTGTTGGTTATTTGTGTGGAGTGTTTTGTATTAGGCATCACTTGTGTAGACAGCTGTGTCCCAATGGTTTCTGTTATTCAAGCACAAATTGTTTACCTTGCAGCTCAAATTCCTGCACAAATGTCCCAGAGTTACTGTGATTGGATTGCACACACAGAATGATGTCAAATTGCATCTCACTAACAAGAGATTGATGGATGTACCTGCTTGTTTCTATGCTGGGAGAGAGAGTGATTCATTTTGACTTGGTGATAATCAGTTAGTGTCTTTTGACATGAATTGTTCTACTGTTAACCTGCTCAAGTGACTGTAGTGTCTGCGTTATGTCATTACGTCTTGCTTTTGTGTGGTGCATTTTTTGTGACACGTTACTGTTTAGCGTGTTCCTTTAAGCTGCTTTGTCTTTATTGGTCTGTTCAGTGTTGTTGGCAGTACATTGTGTTTCCTGCTTCACAGTATGAGTATTGTGCCACAGTATTGTTTATAATAAAACCACTCACTGACATGAGGCTAACTTGTAGTGACACCAACTTAACATTGAGTGACGATCCAAGGTTGAAGTAAGATTAAGTTTTAGTTGTGACGTAAGTTTTCACTCATATGTCTCCACACCTGACAGCCACAGACAGTAGGCCTGACACTCACACCAGGAGAGAGGGAGAGGAGTAGCTAGCAGGTGTGACAGCCACTAATAAGACCACAGGTGGCACATGGCACATCTTGTTAGTGGTCTGGTACTTTGAACTTTTTTTTCCTACTCTCTCTCTCTCTCTCTCTCTCTCTCTCTCTCTCTCTCTCTCTCTCTCTCTCTCTCTCTCATCTTTTTCTTGTTTCTGTTTAATTTTGAATGATAGCTTGTAATTCCACTCAGAAAATAACACCACCACCAGCAAGGAGGTCTCTCTTTGAAACCTTTTCCTTGATCAGTGTGTCACTGTGTGGGGTCAGTGTGCTCATATTATTCATCTGTTTTCTGCTTCTCTTCCTTGCCTTACCTCACCCTGTGTTGCTGTACACTCATTTTATTGGTTGGATCACTTGTGGTGTGTGTGTGTGTGTGTGTGTGTGTGTGTGTGTGTGTGTGTGTGTGTGTGTGTGTGTGTGTGTGTGTGCATGCATGAGAAAAATATTTTTAATATGAAAAAGATTATTACTATAATTTTTATTATTGTTATTGTTACTAATATTGAGTCACATTATAGATCAAGTTAAGAGAAAATACTCAGATTTCTTCATGTATTGTTATGAGGCGACAAATGACATGTGTAATTATCTTCCATCATGATAGAGTGTGGCCACAATTATTGCTCCATTTCCTGCCCAGATCAATGTTTTATACTGGTGGTGCCATTTGTGTTGCTCACCACTGTCACTGTCACTGTAAGCTTCTTAGCATTACATTAACCCAACAAGGTGTTTGGAGTATGGAGTAATGCCCCCCCCTGCATCATATCCCTGGATTTCCCCCCTCCCAGGGCATCTTCTCCCCCCTCTTGGTCTGTGAGGGGGCCACTGGGTTGGGGGGGCATCACTCTGCCACACTCCCCCTCACATATCCTGGCACAGGCACAAGAAAAATGGGTTGTTTTTTGATCAGCGAATGCAGGAGTTGTTATCATCATTGTTTATATTTGTGCTGCTGCTGCTGCTGCTGCTGCCGCTGCCGCTGCTGCTGCTGTTGCTGCTGCTGCTGCCGCCGCCGTCACCACCAGACTGTACTAGGCTAGGATAGAATAGTCTTTGGTGTGTGTGTGTGTGTGTGTGTGTGTGTGTGTGTGTGTGTGTGTGTGTGTGTGTGTACATGCCAGTGGTCTACTATTAGTGCAGTGGTGGTGTGTATGTCTGTATGTACTTGTATTGTTGTCACATGTACTATTTCTGATGCAAGAAGACTACTATTAATAGTCTTGTCAATATATATGCAGGTTAAATACATATGTGTGAATATGTGTCTGTATAACACTCCTACGGTTATGTATGTATGCATGTCATGTACACACTTACACACTTATTGTACAAAGTGTCTTTGGAAACTGTCAGAGTGAACACACACTCTCCATATGTGTACTAGTGTGTGTGTGTATTTCACAGTTTGATCTGCTGCAGTCTCTGACGAGACAGCCAGATGTTACCCTACGGAACGAGCTCAGAGCTCATTATTTCCAATCTTCGGATAGGCCTGAGACCAGGCACACACCAAACACTGGGACAACAAGGTCACAACTCCTCGATTTACATTCCGTACCTACTCACTGCTAGGTGAACAGGGGCTACACGTGAAAGGAGACACACCCAAATATCTCCACCCGGCCAGGGAATCAAACCCCGGTCCTCTGGCTTGTGAAGCCAGCGCTCTAACCACTGAGCTACCGGGTGTGTGTGTGTGTGTGTGTGTGTTCTGGCATTGGTGACAGTGTGGGTGTGACAAATGGCAGTGGTGCTGACAGGATGTGGTGGTGTGGTGTGGTGCAGTGCAAGAAGAAAAAAAAAGCTAATAAAACAAAGGGATGCTGCAAGATGGCTAGGCTGTGTGGTGTGTGGTGAGCATTACTACCATTGGATGAGTTAATGAGCAACTTTTGTCATCAGTAATGTTAGACACAAGTTGCAAGACTGTTGTCACTAAGGTCACCATTACCTTGCATATTACAAATTTGCCATTAACGGAAAAAAAAAAAAAAAAACATTCCTATTGTTTGTCCTGTAACTGCTCACTTCTAGTTAGAATTTCCTATGTGGATTTATGTACAAATTTGTGTGTACGTATATCTCTATGTGTACATCAAAGAATAAATCATGTACACACTAGCCAGGCCAGTGTGCACCCAGGACTGCCATCCGTGCACTGTATGTGAGAATGTGTACACTGGAGGGGTGTACATGGATGGTGGTGTTTGTGTACACCACCACCAACATAACCACCACCACCACCACCACTACTACTGCTGGCCTTGCATGACACTGTGGTGGTGATGTCACTCCTAACTTCTCTCTCAAGTGTGGTGGTAGATGTGGTACTATTGTCACTACTACTACTACTACTACTACTGCTTTCCTTTAATACTGACTTACTTATCTCTTACCACCACTACTGTTCCCACTGTCTAATGTGTCACACCACAGAGAGAGAGAGAGAGAGAGAGAGAGAGAGAGAGAGAGAGAGAGAGAGAGAGAGAGAGAGAAACAATTAAAAAATGGATGTAGTGGTTTCCCAATTTTATTTATCCCAAGTAAAGGTAAGGTGAAGGTGAGGGGGAGGGTGGAGGTGGCTATGGGTTGGTGTGGGGGGTGGGTTCGTTGTAAGGGGATGGTGAGGATTAGCGGGGCTGAAGTACTGTGGGAGGTGGGGAGTGTGGTGGACTGGTGGGGTGAGGGTTGTGGTGGGGGGGACATGGGAGGCACACCTGGGTACTGATAGACATGAGTAGTATAGATCACAACCCTGGAAGGAGAGTGGGAGTGGGTGCCACGCCTACACGCCACACTCGCCCCTGCTGCTCCTGGGGCCCTTGGCTTTGACCACCGTGACGTGGCCGTTGTGCTGCAGGCAGAGGTCTGAGTCGTAGGGCGGGCCGGAGTGTGAGCGCCACGGGTCCCGCTGGGCGGTGGAGCAGCGGGCCACGCACTGCAGGGTGCGCTTGAAGGCCTCGCGGAAGTCCTTGTTGAAGTAGGCGTAGATGACTGGGTTCAGCATGGAGTTGGAGTAACCGATCCAGAAAAGAATGGGTTCCATGATGGGCGGGATGTTGCAGGCGTCGCCACACAGCGTGATGGTCACGTACCAGGTGAAGAAGGGCAGCCAGCACAGCAGGAAGGCGCCCATGATGATGCCCAGCGTGCGCGCCGCCTTGTGCTCGCGCTTCAGCTTGATCAGGTTGCGCTCCTTGGTGGGCGTGGCCTCCTGCCCCGCATCGCTGGACGGCCGGTGTGTCATCAGCCGCCGCCCCGACCCGCCCTCACCCAGCATGGCCTGTGACCCGCCCAGACCGTTGGCAGGCGCGGCAGGCATCGTGGTGGAGGTTGTGGTGGTGGTGGTGGACGAGGTGGAGGTTACCACGGCGGCGTGGGAGGTGGAGGCCAGCCTGGTGTGGCGGTGCAGCATGCGTTCCTGCCGCGCCGCCTCCAGGTAGATGCGGTAGTAGGTGTACACCATGATGCTGCCCGGCAGCCAGAAGGAGATGGACGAGGAGATGAGCGCGAACGCCATGTTAACCACGAAGTCACAAGAGGAGGAGGCGGCGGCGGCGGTAGCGGCCTCGACAGTGGTGTACCAGTCCAGGAAGATTGGCACGAAGGAGATGAGCAGCGGCGCCGTCCACACCAGCGCCAGCATCACCGCCACCCGCCGCTTGGTCATCACCATGGGGTAGTCGAGGGGCCGCACGATGGCGTAGTACCTGTCGATGCTGATGCAGCACAGGTGCAGGATGGACGCCGTGGACGCGTACACGTCGAAAGAGTTCCACACGTCACACACGATGGCGTTGAAGAGCCAGCGACCCGCCACCTGCTTGCTGGCATTGAACGGCATCACCATGATGGCCACCAGGATGTCCGCGATGGCCAGCGACACCACAAAGTAATTGGTGATGACGCGCAGGCGCCTCACGCGCACCACACTCACCACCACTAGCAGGTTGCCCAACACGGCACACACAATAATGAGTGCCATGCACAACGCGCTCACCACAGTGCTCACAGACACCTCCTCACCACCCTCCCCTCCCTCCCCTGCCTCGCCACTACTGTGCGTCACATTCCCCACCACGTCCTGCAGCCACGAGGGCGGCGGCGTGCTGCTCAACACAACTTCCTCCATCACCCCAAGCACCAGGAGGCCTTCCCCGCCGCCGCAGCCACCACCACCACCACTACCACCAACACGGGCGTGTACTACACTGGTGTCCGTGGCACCAATGCTTGCAACCGTAGCACTACACCACAGCTTGTAGTAGTAGTAGTAGTAGTAGTAGTAGTAGTAGTAGTAGTAGTAGTAGTAGTAGTAGTATAATCAGTTGAAAAGTAACAACAAGGTGTATTATTAATAGTAAGAGTAATAATAGTAACAAGTATGAGGCAGGCCCAGTGAGGTGTTACAGTAATGTAGTAGCAGTAGTAGTAGTAGTAGTAGTAGTAGTAGTAGTAGTAGTAGTAGTGAGAACACAGTAACGGTAGCAGTACAATACAGTATTGTGTGGCGATGCACACGGCACAGCATCACACTTTGTACAGAGAAGGTCGGAGTGAGGTGGAGACGGAGGCGAGAGGCAGGAGGCGGGACACGCGCCGCCGCTCCTCGCCTTGATAAGTAACACTTACACAGAAAAATATAGATACTTTGTAGAATATTGTCCTGATAACACTCTGCTACACTTTAGAATCACAGTTTGTCTTGACTAACTGACGAACCGCACACACAAACGAATACACACACATACACACACACACACACACACACACACTCAGGAAGAACGTTGGTAATGTGTGTATAGTACACAGCCTCTCACACACACGCACGCACACAAGCACACTTGCATACAAAGGAAGAATGTATACTATTTACACTTCCTTACAGACACACACACAAACAGACACACGGACACACATATATACTTTGGAAGAAATATTGCTGTACAGCCAATATGACATACAACACTATGGTAGTAACAACACCCAGTAATCTGTTGCAGTAATAGTAGTAGTAGTAGTGACAGTGAGAGTTGTAGTGTGTTTCTGAGGACACGCGACACAACACCGACACACCGACACCGAGACACACCACGTCACGGTAATGTCGTCACGCTAAGCTAGTCACGTAACACAAGCAAATGAAATAACCGGTCCAATGTGACGCGCTATGTTACAGTAACATACCGAGAAGCGTTCATACACACACACACATACATACACATACATATATACATATATATGTATTTACATATATATATATCTATGTATATATGTATATATATATATATATATATATATATATATATATATATATATATATTGATATGTATATCTATGTACATACATACGCACACATTTATGTCACGTGTAATTATCTTACACTAAATAGATGCTCATTCTTTGTAATTTGTTAGTGTGTTAGGACTGTGTGTGTGTGTGTGTGTGTGTGTGTGTGTGTGTGTGTGTGTGTGTGTGTGTGTGTGTGTGTGTGTGTGTGTGTGTGTGTGTGTGTGTGTGTGTGTGTTTTAAGTGTATACAGCTTATACTTACACATGTAGGTTTTTAGATCACAGAATAGATGTGTATTTGGGTTGTATTGCTACATTACTGGAGGAGATGACACACACACACACATACACGCGGCAGCACCATTGTGGGAAAAATAGAGACTCTGTGAACGTTTCTACCTCGTAATGCACGCAGGCTTGGTGCACACACATGTACACATCACTCTCGCATTAGTGAAAAATATGGAATCTACATGTACGTAAATGATGAAATGTACACATCAATACACGTACACACACACGCACACGTCACACTTTCACTACAGCGGGGCATAATACCTACATGTGCGTGTAGGCAAGGCGCACACAGACACCCACACATGTACACACACATTGTTTTGTTTTTGTTAAGAATTATGGCTAAAATATTTTGATGCAGAGAAAGAAAGCTGGCAGTGGTGGTGGTGGTGGTGGTGGTGGTGGTGGTGTTGCTTCTGCTGCTGCTGCTGAGGTGCAGGGGGCGGTGCGAGGGGCGGGGGGCGTGGCGAAGGACGCTGGCCGACGGGCTTAAAGCGGGTTGGCGAAGCTATAACTGAAAAGGAAAGGACTAATTACCCACACTATTTCTACCCCCACCATCACTACCACAACAACAACAATTACTACCACCACCATCACTACCACAACAAAAACAATTACTACTACCACCATCACTACCACAACAAAAACAATTACTACTACCACC
>NC_059260.1:147500-150000 GCF_017591435.1 Portunus trituberculatus | reverse complement strand
TCTCTCTCTCTCTCTCTCTCTCTCTCTCTCTCTCTCTCTCTCTCTCTCTCTCTCTCTGTCACTCGGTAAACCTGATTCGGCAAAGCCATTATGAGATTAAAAAATGTGAGAGTATATGTATCGCTAGGAAAAAGAGAGAGGGAGAGGGAGAATGGAAGAGGGAGAGGGAAAGAGAGAAAGGGAAAGGGAAAGGGAGAGGGAGAGGGAGAGGAGAGGAAAGTAAGGTTTTGTCTTCTCTTGAGGGAAGAGGAAGGATGGAAGGGAGAGCGCAGGGAGAGAGGGAGTGTTAAGTGACCTGCCGACCTTCCTGAGAGAGAGAGAGAGAGAGAGAGAGAGAGAGAGAGAGAGAGAGAGAGAGAGAGAGAGCACGTGGACAGGAATAACAATACTTGTTTTCACCTGTGTAAATCGGGATCCGATAATTCTCCTCCTCCTCCTCCTCCTCCTCCTCCGACACATTCTCTTTCTCCTCTTCTTCCTCCTCCTCCTCCTTTTCGCCACCTTTTCTTGGGCCTTTCTGTATATTTTGTGGTGTTTTCCAGTTGGTCTTTTCTCTCCTCCCTTCTTCCTTCTTTATTCACAACTCAAAGCCCGAAAGCCGACCTGGTCTTCCATTGTGTTCCTTCCTGCTAGAGAGAGAGAGAGAGAGAGAGAGAGAGAGAGAGAGAGAGAGAGAGAGAGAGAGAGAGAGAGAGAGAGAGAGAGAGAGAGAGAGAGAGAGAGAGAGAGAGAGAGAGAGAGAGAGAGAGAGATTGCAAAACTAACGTAGTATCTCCTTTTAATTCATGCAGTGTGTGTGTGTGTGTGTGTGTGTGTGTGTGTGTGTGTGTGTGTGTGTGTGTGTGTGTGTGTGTGTGTGTGTAAGCGCGCTTAGGTATCACATCACACTCAAGGGTCACCGGGTATACGCACAGATTATCATCATAAACACCATCATCATCACCACCACCATCACCATCACCACCACTTCCACCACCACCACCACCACTATTTTAATTACAGCACCACTACTACCAACGTCAATTTACTAACATTATATTAATAACTACTACTACTACTACTACTACTACTACTATTATTTCACCCATTATCACCACGAGAGAGAGAGAGAGAGAGAGAGAGAGAGAGAGAGAGAGAGAGAGAGAGAGAGAGAGAGAGAGAGAGAGAGAGAGAGAGTTGCAAAGTTAATAGACAAATATATCAATGGAATGTATAAAATAAATTCATCTTTTTATACATTTCAACGAGAACTTTTTTCAGCGCTGGTTTGCTATTTTGGATTGAGGAATGAACTGGAACACTCACTCACTCACTCATTCATTCATTTACTCATTCACTCTATTCATCTTTCAGGGAACTAGCGATCAAGTGGGTCTTTCTTCTACTTCTTCCTTTTTTTTTTTTTGCCCTTAAAAGTTTATCCTTTCATAAAATAACTCATTCATTCACTCATTCAGTATCTCTTTCAATCATTCATTCATTTATTTATCTATTTTCTCATTCAATCTCTCTTTCAATCAATCAGTCACTCATTCATTCATTCACTCACTCACTCACTCACTCATTCACTCACTCACTCACTCTCATTCATTCATTCACTCACTCACTCACTCACTCACTCATTCATACACTCACTCATTCATTTGTTCATCTATTCAATTTTTCTCCTTTCTTTCATTGACTCCTTTATCTTTTTATTTATTTACTTTTGTTTGGAGTTTGAAGTTCATTTGTTCGTGTCATTAGTGTGTGTGTGTGTGTGTGTGTGTGTGTGTGTGTGTGTGTGTGTGTGTGTGTGTGTGTGTGTGTGTGTGTGTGTGTGTGTGTGTGTGTGTGTGTGTGTAATCCAATCATAGAAAAAAGCCCACAGTTGCAATATTCATTTAATACCAAAGTGCAGAATATACAAACCAGATTCATGTACGTGTATTGGAAGTGTGTGTGTGTGTGTGTGTGTGTGTGTGTGTGTGTGTGTGTGTGTGTGTGTGTGTGTGTGTGTGTGTGTGTGTGTGTGTGTGTGTGTGTGTGTGTGTGTGTGTGTGTGTGTGTGTGTGTGTGTGTGTGTGTGTGTGTGTGTGTGTGTGTCCTCAAGACCGCACACAAGTGGATGGAGTGAAGGCAGATCATTACTCGACAAGAAAGTCCTTCGCTCGTTACCAGATTCTGTGAATATATACTCTCTCTCTCTCTCTCTCTCTCTCTCTCTCTCTCTCTCTCTTTCAATTTCCAGACATTCGATTTTATTTCTATTTTTTCACGCTTTCTCCTTCGCCTAAAAGAGAGAGAGAGAGAGAGAGAGAGAGAGGTCCTTCAGTCTACATTAATGACAAGGAGTCTTTTCATTAATGACAAGGAGTCTTTTCTCTTAAAATCTCTCTCTCTCTCTCTCTCTCTCTCTCTCTCTCTCTCTCTCTCTCTCTCTCATGCCAGATGTCTGTCTGTCTCCTTGTCAATCTCCCCGCCAAAGCTGTGTGTGTGTGTGTGTGTGTGTGTGTGTGTG
>NC_059260.1:135000-142500 GCF_017591435.1 Portunus trituberculatus | reverse complement strand
AATAGTAAATACACCGATGAAAACAAGAGAAAATAATCCCATATACCAGTGTGGGGTTATGGTGGTGGTGGTGGTTGAGGCTGTGGTGGTGGTGGTGGTGGAGGAGACGCGCGCACACCTCTCCTCTCCCAGGGCTAAAAGACAACTGACAGTCGATATCGAAGCCGTTTTGTTTATCGCGTGCCCGACCACCGACCCACCAATCACAGAGAAGGTGGCAAGCCAGCGAACACCAATCACAGCGGCCCTCCTCTCACTGACCAATAGCCGCCTCTCATTCCCTCACACTCCTAACAGCGCCTCTCCTCTCTCACTGACCAATAGCCGCCTCTCATTCCCTCACACTCCTAACAGCGCATCTCCTCTCTCACTGACCAATAGCCGCCTCTCACTCCCTCTCACTCCTAACAGCGCCTCTCCTCTCTCACTGACCCATAGTCGCCTCTCACTCCCTCACTCACTCCTCACAGCGCCTCTCCTCTCACACTGACCAATAGCCGCCTCTCACTCCGTCTCACTCACTCCTCACAGCGCCTCTCCTCTCACTCCCTCACTCCGCAGGTAAAGGTGGAAAGAAGACGCCGTAGGACTCCAGCAAGGGATCCTACGCTTCTACAGGACTCCAACAAGGATCCTACGCTCTCCTACGTCCACGATGAAGGATCAAGATGAGATAAGACTTAAAGGATGCTACAGGACTCTGACTGTTGACCCTCCAATAAGGGATGCTACGCTCTCCTACAGGACTCCAACAAGGATCCTACGTCCATCATGAAGGATCCAAAGAATTAAAAGACTTAAAGGATGCTAAAGGACTCTATTGATCCTTCGCTCTCCAACAAGGGATCCTATGTACTCCTACAGGAGTCCAACAAGGATCCTACGCTCTCATACGTCCACCATGAAGGATCCAAAGAGATAAAGGACCTAAAGGATACTACACGATTCTATTTGATCCTTCGCTGTATGAGATCTTACGGAGTCCTATGCTGAGGTGAAAGATATAAATGTCAGTGATCCTTTGGCGTCCTGTGGTGGCGGTGAAGGATCAATAGGACGCCAAAGCACTGCATGGGATCCTAGTCAGAGGCTGAAGGATGTAAAGGAAGCGACAGGACTCCTTTGCTGAGGATGAAGCGTGTAAAGGACTCAAGGGTCTAAAGCAGTGTTGGACTGAAAGCCGAGAGAGAGAGAGAGAGAGAGAGAGAGAGAGAGAGAGAGAGAGAGAGAGAGAGAGAGAGGAAATATAACCCATAATCTGATGGCTGTTCTATATGGTATGGGTCTCTCTCTCTCTCTCTCTCTCTCTCTCTCTCTCTCACTAAAAAAAAATCCAATTGTCGAAAGTTATATTTCGATACTTCCTTCTCTTCCTCCTCCTCCTCTTCCTCGTCTTCCTCCTCCTTCTCTTCTTTTTCCTCTCCAAAATGAGGTGGCGAGAGAGAGAGAGAGAGAGAGAGAGAGAGAGAGAGAGAGAGAGAGAGAGAGAGAGAGAGAGAGAGAGAGAGAGAGACTGAAACTTTACCCAAATTGAAGATAAATTAACTGCGATTCTAGTTTTCCACTCTTGTGATCCACGAACAAAGAGAGGAGGAGGAGGAGGAGGAGGAGATGGCAGTTGGATTGGTAGTGTAGGAAGTGGAAATGAAAAGAAAAAAATAGGAATAAAAGGAAGAGGATGAAAAAGAAGATGAGGAAAGGAAGGAGGAGGAAGAGAAGAAGGAGAAAGAGAAGGAAGAGAAGGAGAAGGAGGAGGAGGAAATAAAAAGATACACCAATAACAATAATAGTAAGAACACAAAAACAAGAAGGATCATGATAACGATGATAACAACAACAACAACAACAACATTAAGAAGAAGAATAATACGAAGAAAAAGTTACTTCATATTCTCCTTTTCCCATTTTCTACTTTTTATTCCGCTCTGCCTCTTAATCCTCTCTCTCTCTCTCTCTCTCGTTAGCGGCTCGCTCTCACACCCAAAAATTCGTCGTGGATAGAAAAATATCAAACATGAGAGAGAGAGAGAGAGAGAGAGAGAGAGAGAGAGAGAGAGAGAGAGAGAGAGAGAGAGAGAGAGAGAGAGAGAGAGAGAGACACACACACACACACACACACACACACACACACACACACACACACACACACACACGCGCGCGCTCTTTTGTTTTTATATATGAAAATGTGCACATAAATCGAGTTAACTCAAACACACACACACACACACACACACACACACACACACACACACACACTTCCATTAGAGTGATTAAGGTGACGAAAAGTGAGAGAGAGAGAGAGAGAGAGAGAGAGAGAGAGAGAGAGAGAGAGAGAGAGAGAGAGAGAGAGAGAGAGAGAGACCCTAGCGTTTGCTAATGAGAAGGAACAACAATTAATGTGTGTGTGTGTGTGTGTGTGTGTGTGTGTGTGTGTGTGTGTGTATGGAAAAGTTATGAATGTTTGCGGCGCTGGAGGAGGAGGAGGAGGAGGAGGAGGAGGAGGAGGAGGAGGAGGAGGAGGAGGAGGAGAGAGGAGAAGAAGAAGAAGAAGAAGAAGAAGAAGAAGAAGAAGAAGAAGAAGAAGAAGAAGAAGAAGAAGAAGAAGAAGAAGAAGAAGAAGAAGAAGAAGAAGAAGAAGAAGAAGAAGAGTAGGAGCAGGAGTTGGGAGGAGGAGGAGGAGGAGGAGGAGGAGGAGGAGGAGGAGGAGGAGGGTATACATAGCAGCGAGAATTAATGTGATGGGAAAAAAAATCTATGAGAGAGAGAGAGAGAGAGAGAGAGAGAGAGAGAGAGAGAGAGAGAGAGAGAGAGAGAGAGAGAGAGAGAGAGAGAGTGTTATGAATGGGATACGCAACTTCAATTTTGGCACCACCACCACCACCACCACCGCAACTAGAATGTTAGGAGGTTGTCGTGGTGGTGGTGAGCAGAGAGAGAGAGAGAGAGAGAGAGAGAGAGAGAGAGAGAGAGAGAGAGAGAGAGAGAGAGAGAGAGAGAGAGAGAGAGAGAGAGAAAGCATTCCCTCCCGTCTTTTTGTCAACGTATTACATCTTCCTCCTTCTCCTTCTCCTCTTCCTCTTCCTCGTTTTCTTCCTTTTTTTTTCCTTTCAGCCTTACATCACCATCACCACCACCACCACCACCACCACCACCACTACCTCCCTTCTCTCTCTTTAAGTAAATTATAGAATTGTGCACAGCGTGTATGTTTGTGTGCGTGGTGTCAGTGGTGGTGTAACAAGTCACCAGCAAACACCCACCACAACACCACCAGTCATTTGGAAACACTCTGCAACACCAGTGAAACACCCTTGGGAATACATTTTCTGGCAACACTTTTATCGTCTCTTATGTTCAACAAGCTGCAGCGGATGCCATTGTGGTGTTGAGCGGTGTTGTGGTGGTGTGGCATTGTGGTGTTGAGTGGTGTTATGGTGGTTCCAGTGGTGGTATGGCATTGTGGTGTTGAGCGGTGTTGTGGTGGTTCCAGTGGTGGTGTGGCATTGTGGTGTTGAGCGGTGTTTGGTGGTTCCAGTGGTGTTGTGGCATTGTGGTGTTGAGCGGTATTTGGTGGTTCCAGTGGTCGTTTGGCATTGTGGTGTTGAGCGGTGTTGTGGTGGTTCCAGTGGTGGTGTGGCATTGTGGTGTTGAGCGGTGTTTGATGGTTCCAGTGGTGATGTAGCAATGCGGTGTTAAGCGGAGTTGTGGTGGTTTCAATGACAGTGTAACATTGTGGTGTTGAGCGGTGTTGTGGTGATTTCAGTGGCATTGTAACACTGTGGTGTTGAGTGGTGTTGTGGTGGTTCCAGTGGTGGTGTAAAACTGTGGTGTTGAGCGGTGTTGTGGTGGTTCCAGTGGCGGTGTAACAAGCAGTGTACATCATTCTTGGGAACAAACAGCCATGAGAACACGCTATTTTAATCTCCTTTTAATGACCTTTGAGAAGTGTGGTGTTGTGTGGTGCAGTGAACGGTCAGCTGTACAGTGTACAGTGTACAGTGTGTGGAGTGTAGAGGATGTGCTGTGAGTGCAGCTTTCAAGAGTGTTTCCATTAAGGTGTCAGCAACATTAATGGCAACAAACACCCATGGCAGGGAACGTTTGATCCATCCTGTCCGTGGCCCCGTTGCCCCGTGGTCTCACCAGTGTTGGTGGGAGGACAACGGGACAACGGGGCGCGTCACTGTGCCGACGGTGTGGGAGGATGGGAGGATGCCTGCCTAACTCGTGGCCGGGCCGGGACTGTCACGCTGGCCTGGCATGGCACACTACCTTTAACAGTAACGAGAGCAAGACAGGCAGGAGTGGGCGGGCTGAATTACAGGGACGGAGCTGCGACACTGACACAGGTGAGGCCTTCTGTACCAAACACTGACCATACACCGCCATACTCCCTTACCACCACCACCATCACCACTGTCACCACCAAACGACTGTTTCCATTGGCTGCAGGTATACAGGTATACAAACGAGGTGTTCTCTAGTAACGCTCTCCAAGCAGCAGCAGCAGCAGCAGCAGCAGGAGGAGGAGGAGGAGGAGGAGGAATGCAGGATACATAGAGTAAAGCAGTAGAGTGGCACAGGCGGTGGTGACACAAGGCGGTGGTGACTGGTGAGACTGTCAGTGTACGGCAAGTTGGTGATGGAATCAGTGTACGAGTAAGAGAAGGCTGCCAGATGCCAGGCGCGTCACGTGACGTCTCCTCGCAGCTTCCATCGGTCTGCTGTCTTTACGCATGCTGAGTCTATTCATGTCAATCGCCACAACACATTTCACATTCATTCATTCATGTCTCCGTAAGTATTCAGCACAAGTCACTGATGGCAGCCACACTGACGCTGGTGCCCAGTGAGTGGCTTCAGCGTGGCGCAACACAACGGTCACTAGCCACCACACACCACCCCCCACGGACACACGCACTATCACCATTGTCAAACGCTTTGCCTTCCCTCCTCACACCAGTAAATGACCTCTCAACAGTGCTCCTCCTTCACATGCTGCACACTCCTTGCTAGGCTGTGTGTCATTACAGCCAACACCACTGCCATCACTACCATTAACTGTCATTACAACCACCACCACTGCCCTCACTACCATTAACTGTCATTAGAGCCACCACCACTGCCATCACTACCATTAACTGTCATTAGAGCCACCACCACTGCCATCACTACCATTAACTGTCATTAGAGCCACCACCACTGCCCTCACTACCATTCACTGTCAATAGAGCCACCACCACTGCCATCACTACCATTAACTGTCATTACAGCCACCACCACTGCCCTCACTACCATTAACTGTCATTAGAGCCACCACCACTGCCATCACTACCATTAACTGTCATTAGAGCCACCACCACTGCCATCACTACCATTAACTGTCATTAGAGCCACCACCACTGCCATCACTACCATTAACTGTCATTAGAGCCACCACCACTGCCATCACTACCATTAACTGTCATTAGAGCCACCACCACTGCCCTCACTACCATTAACTGTCATTAGAGCCACCACCACTGCCCTCACTACCATTAACTGTCATTAGAGCCACCACCACTGCCATCACTACCATTAACTGTGACAAGAGGCACCAGCACAGCCTTGAGTATATCTGTGTGTCACTTCACAAGCAGTGTTTCCAAAGGAGACACAATGAAATGGGTGTTGTCACTCTAGCAATGCAAGTGTTCATGTCCTCATTCTATTTCCCTTAACAAAACAGGTAAAAGAAAGCTGAACTGTACATCCTCCTCCTCCTCCTCCTCCTCCTCCTCCCCCTCCTCCTACTACTACTATTACAGGGAGAGCCTTTTTTCACATTACAATCCCACAAGTCTCTCTATGCACATGTTACTTTACTAATACACGGCGATGTAGTTCACCAGATCCCCTCCTCTGCTAATTCATCCCATGCATGCTTAACGATCTTCTCTTCTTCTTCTTCTTCTTCTTCTTCTTCTTCTTCTTCTTCTTCTTCTTCTTCTTCTTCTTCTTCCTCCTCCTCCTCCTCCTCCTCCTCCTCCTCCTCCTCCTCCTCCTCCTCCTCCTCTTCCTCCTGCTTCATCATCACCACCTCCTCTGTCTCCCCACTGGTACTAATTATTCCTATGCATTCCTTAGCAATCACCACTATAACTGCCCTCCTCCTCCTCCTCCTCCTCCTCCTCCTCCTCCTCCTCCTCCTCCTCCTCCTCCTAACACACCGTAAGGGAGGAGCGCGTGAGGGGGGTCAGGAGAGCGGCGTCACTCTGCTCACCCTCCTTGGTAATCCTGCAACATCCTGCCACACTCAGACAGCCTGCTCGCCGTGGTGTTCTATTGTGGGCCGCCTTGGGACGCGTAGGTCGTAGCGTGGGGAGAGGAGGCTGGGGAGAGAAGGCTTGGGTTGGGGGAGAAGGGAAGGAGGGGATAGGGGGAAGGTATTAGCAAGCAGGGTGAGGGGCAGGAAGCTTTGAGTGTTGCTTGGAAAAATAATAATGGTCGTGTTTTGTGTTGCAATACGACAATTTGTATTCTTGACTTGATGACAGGAGGAGGAGGAGGAGGAGGAGGAGGAGGAGGATACAAAACTGTGGGAAAGAGAAGGAGAAGGTTTATGAGGAGGAGGGAGCATGGGGGAGAGAGAGGAGATAAGGAAATGGAAGGGCGAAAAATGGGAGTAAGAGTTAATAGGATGGAAGAACGGAGTGAGAGGAGACACTGTGACGTATTGGAAAAGAGAGAGAGAGAGAGAGAGAGAGAGAGAGAGAGAGAGAGAGAGAGAGAGAGAGAGAGAGAGAGAGAGAGAGAGACTCCTCTGACACTCTTTGTGACGTGACACTCAGTGTAGCAGTGAGAATAGTGAGTGAAGTGAGAACAGTGGAGTCTTGTAAATATTGTAGAGAAATAGGAGAGAGAGAGACAGAGAGAGAGAGAGAGAGAGAGAGAGAGAGAGAGAGAGAGAGAGAGAGAGAGAGAGAGAGAGAGAGAGAGAGAGAGAGAGAAGGAAGAGGAAGAAACACTGAAGGGAGAGAAAGGTCAAGAAAGAAAAGATAAGAGGGAAAGGGAGAGGGAAAGACAGAGAGGGAAGGGGAGAAGGGGAGAGAGGAAGGGGAGAGGAAGGAGGATGGTTGTGAGAGCAGAGCGATTTTATTTTTTTACAGGAATATTAAACAAGGTAGGGAAAATATTTCAGATACCACGCGAAAACAACAACGACAACAACAACAAAAACTACGATAATAAAAACATCAGCAACAACAACAACAACAACAACAACAACAACAACAACAACAACAAGGACAAACAATCAGTGAGGCACCAGGTCTATATCATGCATCACTATTTCCTTGCAGCAACAACAACAACAACAACAACAACAACAGCAACAATAACAACAACAACAGCAACAATAACAACAACAACAAGGACAAAATATCAGCGTGACACCATCTCTCTATGAAGCATCACTATTTCCTCACAGCAACATTCCCAGCGGTGTTGCAGCAGCTCGCT
>NC_059260.1:125000-127500 GCF_017591435.1 Portunus trituberculatus | reverse complement strand
GGGAAGGAAGAAGGAAGGAAAGATAGAAGGAGAAGGAGGAGTAGGAGGAGGAGAGGGAGAAAGGAAGGAAAGATAGGAGGAGAAGGGTGAGGAATGGAGTAGAGGGTGGCGCGAGGAGGTAGTTAGTGGAGAGGGAAGGTGGTTGGGTTAGGGTGCGTTGAGTAAGGTTAGGCGACCGATGGAGGAGGAGGTGGAGGCAGTGGTGTTGGTGGTGTAGGGAGGTGAGGCCTGTGGTCGGGTGGTGGCGAGGGTTCTCCACCACACACACGCACACGAACGCACACGCACGCTGTGGACCACTCGCTGCTGTGGTTCACGGCACACTGAGGCTGGCCTGGCTCAGCTTGACGGAGGCTGGCTGACTGCCCTGCCGCCACAACCACCACCACCACCACCACCACCACATTACACCACACCACTAATAATAATAAGAGTAACCATGATTGTAATATCACCACCACCACCACCACTAACATTACCACTGTTACTGTTACTTCTATTACTACTACAACTACTACTGCTACTACTACTACTACTACTACTACTACTACTGCTGCTACAGGGACTGCCACGTGTGGACCCGATGATTTCTTGTAGCTTTCCTTATTTGCTTACGTTGTTGTTACAAATGAAAATAGTCAAAACAAAAATAATTAAAGAAGTGGAGCAGTTTTTTCTATCTTTGTATCTGATGTAGTGAGTGATAGGTGAGGACGCGCGTGTGTGTGTGTGTGTGTGTGTGTGTGTGTGTGTGTGTGTGTGTGTGTGTGTGTGTGTGTGTGTGTGTGTTAAAGAAGAGAGATTAAGAACAAATAACAATACAAATAAAAAATAAATAAATAAAAGCATTTAATAATTGTAGTAGTAGTAGTAGTAGTAGTAGCAGTAGTAGCAGCAGTAGCAGCAGCAGCAGCAGCAGCAGCAGCAGCAGCAGCAGCAGCAGTGCAGCAGCAGTAGCAGCAGCAGCAGCAGCAGCAGCAGCAGCAGCAGCAGCAGCAGCAGCAGCAGCAGCAGCAGCAGCAGCAGCAGCAGCAGCAGTGGCAGCAGCAGCAGTAGCAGCAGCAGCAGGTGCAGCAGCAGCAGCAGCAGGTGGCAGCAGGTGCAGCAGCAGCAGCAGCAGCAGCAGCAGCAGCAGCAGCAGCAGCAGCAGCAGCAGCAGCAGCAGGTGGTGGTGGTGGCAGCAGCAGCAGCAGCAGCAGTGGTGGTGGTGCAGTGGCAGCAGTGGTGCAGTGGTGGTGGTGGTGCAGCAGCAGCAGCAGCAGTGGTGGTGGTGGTGGCAGCAGCAGTGGTGCAGGTGGTGGTGGTGGTGGTTAGCAGCAGCAGCAGTTGGCAGGTGTATTGTTATTGTTAGTTGTTATTGTTGGTGCAGCAGTAGCAGTGGTAGTGGTGCAGCAGCAGCAGTGGTGGTGGCAGCAGTGCAGCAGCAGTGCAGCAGCAGCAGCAGCAGCAGTAGTGGTGGCAGCAGCAGTAGCAGTGGTGGTAGCAGCAGTAGCAGTAGTAGTAGTAGTAGTGGTAGTAGTGACAGTAGCAGTAGTAGAAGAAACAGTAGTAGCAGCACCACCACCACCGTCGATCTCTTCAGGTGTCGTGTGTCTTGTCCGTCAGTAATTTTTCCCTGCCCTGCGATGCTAACTCTACACAGGCTCCTTATCTGGCCTTACATGGAGCGCCACTGCCTTATTCTGACTCCTTCCACTCACTGCCTCTCTGAAACACGGCGAAGTCTGAAGGTCCTCGCCTCATCACCTCCTTTCCTCTGTCTGTTTGGCTTCACTTCCTCCCTCACGCCTACTTCATGTTAGTGTCGTGTTTAACCCCTCCCGTGCTGTGACGCGTTTCCATATTCATTCTGGTGACTATTTGGTGATTTTACACAGCTTCAGAAACATATGTGGTGATTAAAATAGTGAAGACTCTAGTCATTAATCTTCTGACCTCCATAGATCCTTCCTAATGTCAATAAAATCGTCTAATCGTACACATATCTCAAGGTAATAATGTGTCCCAGTATTGAAGGGGTTAATGGGTAAAGTTAAATGTCTCTACACACACACACTCACAGACACACACACACTCACACACACACACACACACACACACACACACACACACACACACACACACACACACACACACACACACACTAAGAATAGAACAATATTCACAAATTCCTAAGACAAATTCTCTCTGGCGATAGGGGGAAAAAAATATATAGGCTTGAAGCACACTTAATGTAAAACCGGTCTTTGCAGCCACACTACGCAGCATGTGTGTGTGTGTGTGTGTGTGTGTGTGTGTGTGTGTGTGTGTGTGTGTGTGTGTGTGTGTGTGTGATTCACCTCGGTCGCCTGCTGGTCACCCAGCCAGTCTTCCCCATTACGGAGCGAGCTCAAAGCTCACAGACCGATCTTCGGGTAGGACTGAGACCACAACACACTCCACACACCGGGAAAGCGAGGCCACAACCCCTCGAGTTACATCCCGTACCTATTTACTGCCA
>NC_059260.1:120000-122500 GCF_017591435.1 Portunus trituberculatus | reverse complement strand
CACACACACACACACACACACACACACACACACACACACACACACACACAGTATGCACGCACGTAGGCATGCACACTCTTTGAATAGACACACGTGCTTACATGACATATATACAAGCATTCACACACACACACACACACACACACACACACACACACACACACACACACACACACACACACACACACACACACACATCATATATACGTATACGTGTGCTACATTCATGACATATACGAAGTAGTGCACGGTACAAGATGACACGTACTGGACATGTACATGTACATACACGCTGAGGAGCAGGTGGAGGGAGGGAGGGAGAAAGGTGAGGGGTAGGAGTGGTGGAGGAAGGCTAAAAAGGGGTGGATGAGACAAGATAATCGGTCATATTCATAAACACTTTGCTCTTTCACTACGACAGTTTCCCAAGGCCACTGAGACGACTAGCAGTGTTATCAAGACTGTTTCTCCTTGTGATAAACTAGAAATCTTGCCAATCCATCACCAGAACCATAAAAACACCTTTAAAAACACGAGTATCTTCAACTGGACCCTTTGGAAAGTATTGACGTCTTTTCCTCTCACCACGACAGTTTCCCAAGGCCACTGAGACGACTAGCGGTGTTATTAAGACTGTTTCTCCTTATGATAAACTAGAAATCTTGCCAATCCATCACCAGAACCATAAAAAAAACACCCTTAAAAACATGAATATCTTCAACTGGACCCTTTGGAAAGTATTGACGTCTTTTCCTCGCACCACGACAGTTTCCCAAGGCCACAGAGACAACTAGCAGTGTTATTAAGACAGTTTCTCCTTATGATAAACTAAAAATCTTGCCAATCCATCACCAGAACCATAAAAACACCTTTAAAAACACGAGTATCTTCAACCGGAGCCTTTGGAAAACAGTGATAGAGAGAAAGCAAAGCGTTTCAGAATGTGCTAATATAAACACTTTATCAGGAGTAATTGTGAGTGACCATGGGGGAGAGGGAGGGGAGGTGGTGGGTGGGGGGATAAGGGTGAGGTGAGAGGGGGAGAGGGAGGTGGGTGGAGGAGTAAGGGTGAGGCAAGAGTCCAAGGGTGAACCAAGGAGGAGCACAACAACAGCCTGGGTGATGTACGTCGCTGCTTGAGAGAGAGAGAGAGAGAGAGAGAGAGAGAGAGAGAGAGAGAGAGAGAGAGAGAGAGAGAGAGAGAGAGAGAGAGAGAATCAGGAAGAGAGGCTTATAAAGGCTAACTATGTTGATTGAGAAGGAGGAGGAGGAGGAGGAGGAGGAGGAGGAGGAGGAGGAGGAAGAAAGAGAAGGAAAAAAGATGAAGTTAAAAAAGGAATACGCACACGCAAACACGCGCAAACAAACACACACACACACACACACACACACACACACACACACACACACACACACACACACACACACAGAGAGGGGGAAGGGAGAGCAAGCATGTGATTTGTTGACCTTGTAAGTACTACCTCTCCTCTCCCTCTCTCACTCACTCCCGCCTTCTCTTCCTTCAAACAATCAGTAGGCACATCAAGCCTCTCTCCTTACCCCCCCACCTCCCGGCCTCTCCCTCTCTCTCTCTCTCTCTCTCTCTCTCTCTCTCTCTCTCTCTCTCTCTCTCTCTCGATGCAACAGGTATCTTTTGAAGGAAGTTGGTATACACACACACACACACACACACACACACACACACACACACACACACACACACACACACACACACACACACACATATTCATTCATTCATTCATTCAGTCTCGCATTATTTATATCACGCGTCATCCTTGAATAAAGAGGAAGAGGAAGAGAGATATGAGAAAGAAGAGGAGGACGATGACAAAAAAGGATATGGGAATAACAGAAGCTGTTATATAGAAAATGTAACACCACACACACACACACACACACACACACACACACACACACACACACACACACACACACACACACATCAATATGCAAAAGGTTTAACACCATACCTTTTAAATAACAAAAGAAAATTTATGGTTGTCAGAGAGAGAGAGAGAGAGAGAGAGAGAGAGAGAGAGAGAGAGAGAGAGAGAGAGAGAGAGAGAGAGAGAGCATGCACGATCACCTCCATAACATTGGAAAAGATGATGATGAGAAACAAACGTTGAGGCAAGTCAGTGCGAGCGGGAGAGGCGGGAACGTTCGCCAAACATTGTTTGGAGACAACAACGCTTGACAAAAACACTCCGTTGTGATGAGAGGGCGACCCTTTGACAGACACACCTCAAGAGAGACCAAACGTTTGAAAAATGCTGCTCATAACTCACCAAACGTTTGAACATTAGCCATTATGACCGGCCCAACGTTTGAACATTAGCCATTATGACCGGCCCAACGTTTGAAAGACTGCCCTGCTGAGAGCCGCAACGTTTGAACGTTTGATAAGTACACGTTATGAAGGAGCAACAACGCACGACGACCACCTCTTGTTTGGTATTTACACCAATGTACAATACAC
>NC_059260.1:115000-117500 GCF_017591435.1 Portunus trituberculatus | reverse complement strand
TGTGTGTGTGTGTGCTTCGTTTATGCAGCATTAAAAGGAAAAATGAACAAAAGAGTATTAACGACAACAATAAATAAAAAAAAAAAAACTCCATTTTCCCTCATCCATGCAATGCTAGAAAAATGTGTTTCTTTCATTTACCGACGTGAAATCACTGTAAATATGAGCAACGATTACTACACCCACTCACGCACACACACACACACACACACACACACACACACACACACACACATATTTTACTGTTTGAGCCTTTCCATCAAGAGAGAGAGAGAGAGAGAGAGAGAGAGAGAGAGAGAGAGAGAGAGAGAGAGAGGCAAGATCTTTGTAATAAAAAACGGACTCAAGGGATCTTATTGACGAATTATGCATACTGTTTTTCATCCTCATTCTTTTCTTTCTTCTACTTATCATCATACTATTCCCAGATGGTAGTAGTAGTAGTAGTAGTAGTAGTAGTAGTAGTAGTAGTAGTAGTAGTAGTAAAATAATAATAATGGTAATAATAATAATAATAATAAATTTAAGTTGAAAGATTTTGGGGGGATAGGAGGGAGAGAAGTGGGAGAGACCGAGAGGTGGGACGAGGGAGAGGGAGTAGGAAAGAGGTTAGTATGCATAGAGAAATCACCCTAATGTATCAAGTCAATAAGGGCGAAGCTTGAGTCAACAGGGCAGGAGCGGTTGGCAAATACAGTAATAGTGGCATTAATGCTTCGCTAAATATTGTAGCTCTATGTTAAAGGAGAGGCAGATGGCGCAGAACTGATACCAGAAAGAGAGAGAGAGAGAGAGAGAGAGAGAGAGAGAGAGAGAGAGAGAGAGAGAGAGAGAGAGAGAGAGAGAGAGAGAGAGAGAGTCACTAATCTTCATATAACATCGGTGTATACTAGAACATTTTCACCGCCATGAGAGAGAGAGAGAGAGAGAGAGAGAGAGAGAGAGAGAGAGAGAGAGACAGGTTTCATTACACATTGGCGGCGTCACTTCCCTGGTGGCGCCGTGGCTTCCCTTCACAGGTGAGCGAGATGCCATTAAGAGATAGCAACGAGCCAACAGGCCAGTACTTTTAACCTCGTCAGTAGCGGGACACGTTTTCATATCTATTCTATTTACTATTTGATTTTACACAGCTTCAGAAACTTTCGTGGGGATTAAAATAGTGAAGACTGTGGCCATTAATCTTCTGACACCTATAGACTCTTCCTAATGCATATAAATCGTCTAATCACACCCAAAACTCAAGGTCCCAGTACTGAAGCGGTTAATGGTTACCCTGCCACCTTGCACCTCCACTTTCCCCATTCATCAAGGCAGCGAGGCGTGTGCTATGACAACGATACACGCCTCTCAATTAATGTTAGTCTTGTAATTACACGTTAGGGTGAGGTGAGTCCATTGTCAAACACTTTTTACCTTAGTTCAATGTTAAAGGCACCATCACACGTGTCCATATTCATTCTGCTCACTATTTGGTGTTTCTTACAGCTTCAGAAACGTATGTGGGGATTGAAATATTGAAAACTCTGGTCGTTAATCCTCTGACCTCCATAGACCCTATCTGATGTAAATAAAATGATCTAATCTTACTCAAAACTCGAGGTAAAAATGCGTCCCAGTACAGAAGAGGTTAAAGGGACAATGACACGTTTCCATATTCAATCTGCTCACTATTTGGTGTTTTGATACAGCTTCAGAAACGTATGTGGGGGATTGAAATAGTGAAAACTCTGGCCATTAATCTTCTGACCTCCATAGACCCTTCCTAATGTAGATCAAATTGTTTAATCGTGCCCAAAACTCATGGTAGAAATGCGTCCCAGTATTGAAGGGTTAAAGGGACGCACGCCTCTCAATCAAGGTAGGTTTTGTTAGATTTAGGTTCATATTCTGAAACACTTTTGCCCCACACAGACACTATTTCAAAAACCTTTATTTAAATTGCCACGAGTTTTTCAAGATGTTTTTTTTATGGTTCTAGAGACAGAGTGACAAGATTTCTGTATAATTAACTGGAGAAACGTTCTTGAAAACCCCGCTAGTCCTCTCTGTGGCCTTGGAAAACAGTCGTGGTGAGAGGATAAAGCGTTTTCAAGGAAGTCTATACGGTTCTAGAGGCAGAGTGACAAGATTTCTGTATTATTAACTGGAGAAAGATTCTTGAAAATCCCGCTAGTCATTTGTGTGGCCTTGGAAAACAGTCGTGGTGAGATTCAAGCGTTTCTGAATACGGGCTTAGGTGAGGTAAGTTCATTATCTCACACTTTCCACCTTAGTTGAATGTTAAAGAGATGCACGCCTCTAAATCAAGGTAAGCTTTGTCAGGTTGGGTGATGTGAGTGCAATATCTAACACTTTCTACCTTTGTTTAATGTTAACCCTTTCGATACTGGGACGCATTTTTTAACTTGCTTTTTGGGTGTGATTAGACGAATTTACTTGCATTAGGAAAGGTCTATAGAGGTCAAAAGAATAATGGGAAGTCTTTACTATTCTAATC
>NC_059260.1:90000-92500 GCF_017591435.1 Portunus trituberculatus | reverse complement strand
GGTGGCGTCTCTCCTTACAATAGCCTGTCTCCTATTTGATATAAAGTCACCTTTTGTTTATTGCCATGCATTAAAATATATTTTTCTCTTTCTCTCCATTTCATCATTACTTTCCTCCTTCCCTCCCTTTCTCTCCATCACTGTTGTTCCTCCACGCCCGTCCAAAGTCCCTTGTTTAGTCTTCCCTCTCCCCCTCACATTCCTTCCTCCTCCTCCTCCCCCCTGTCTTGCCCTCTGACCTCGTGCAGTGCCCCTCCTCTACCGCCTCTTCTTCCTGTTTCTCCTCTTACTACTACTACTAGTACTACTACTACTACTACTACTACTACTACTACTACTACTTCTTCTTCTTCTTCTTCTTCTTCTTCTACTACTACTACTACAGTTACTTCTTCTTCTTCTACTACTACTTCTAATACTACTAATATTGAGAGAGAGAGAGAGAGAGAGAGAGAGAGAGAGAGAGAGAGCCCACCCAAGTTATATCTTCTATTCGTCTGTCATCTCCCCCTCCCTCCTTCCTCTCCCTCATTCTCCCTCCCTTCCTCCCCTCCACCGGAAAGAGATATCCTGTGTTCCGGAGGGGGGGGGAGAGAGAGAGAGAGAGAGAGAGAGAGAGAGAGAGAGAGAGAGAGAGAGAGAGAGAGAGGGGGGATGAAACAAGCCATACCTTATAACATTCCCTTCTCCCTCTCTTCCCTCCCTCACTCACTCACTCAGTCAGTCCATGACAAAGAAAATCCTGCCGGAATTCCTTTCTCTCTCTCTCTCTCTCTCTCTCTCTCTCTCTCTCTCTCTCTCGACATCTGGTGTGAGTGAAATATTACACCCAACCTCGGCACGTGTGTGTGTGTGTGTGTGTGTGTTTGTGACGGAGAAAGGCGGAGTCAGGAAGTAGGAAGGAAGGATAACCTAGGATATATATATATATATATATATATATATATATATATATATATATATATATATATATAGAGAGAGAGAGAGAGAGAGAGAGAGAGAGAGAGAGAGAGAGAGAGAGAGAGAGAGAGAGAGAGAGAGAGAGAGAGAGAGGTTACAGCTCAAAACACATGGCGGTCACGTGCACATGTAAACAAACCTAGGTACACACACACACACACACACACACACACACACACACACACACACACACACACACACACACACACACACACACACGTAGAATACAACAAACATAACACTTCCCACTACATAACTTTCACTCTCTCTCTCTCTCTCTCTCTCTCTCTCTCTCTCTCTCTCTCTCTCTCTCTCTCTCACACACACACACACACACTTTCACTCTCACATTGACCCACGGAGCGTAACCAGGTATGCACGAAACAGGTACAGACACACAGGTATCCGCCTAATTACCTCACCTGCTCCCTGGGAAGACCACCACCACCACCAACACAAACCAACAACAAGGAACACATTACAAACAACACACACCAATACCCCTACTGGAGAGAGAGAGAGAGAGAGAGAGAGAGAGAGAGAGAGAGAGAGAGAGAGAGAGAGAGAGAGAGCAGTATGATTCCAAGAAAAGATGAAAATCACTCCAGGAAAATACTTTGCGTGTGTGTGTGTGTGTGTGTGTGTGTGTGTGTGTGTGTGTGTGTGTGTGTGTGTGTCATGCGTCGCAAGTTTTGCCATTACACATGAGAGAGAGAGAGAGAGAGAGAGAGAGAGAGAGAGAGAGAGAGAGAGAGAGAGAGAGAGACTGGGGAAGTGCAATGGTGCATTTTGTCATTATTATTATTATTATTATTATTATTATTACTACTATTACTGATACTACTACTACTACTACTACTACTACTACCACCACCACCACCACCATTGTTACAATCATCATCATCATTAATACTTGTCCTTACATGAGTGAGAGTGAGTGAGTGAGTGAGGATGAGAGAGAATGTAGTGTTCTTTAATTAATTGTAAGGACTGTTTCAAAGGACGACAAACACAAACACTAACAACAGCCACGCCTTCTCGCACAGGTAACGCTGAGGAGGCTGTCAGCTCACCGGTGTGGGAGGAAGACTACCTGGACGGCGCCGGCCCTTCTAGATTACAGGTAAGCAGACACGGAAGGGGGAGGGGGAGGAGGAAGAAGAGGAGTGAAGATGAGAAGACAGAGAAGAGAAGAAGAATGGTAAAAGGGAAACAGGGAAATAGAGAGGAATGAGGAGGAGGAGGAGAGCAGAGTGAGGTGTGTGTGTGTGTGTGTGTGTGTGTGTGTGTGTGTGTGTGTGTTGGAACCATGATTAGTGCGCATAAGACTCCGAACAGGAGGAGGAGGAGGAGGAGGAGGAGGAGGAGGAGGAGAGGGCAGCCAATCTATCAGTTACTGGGGTGAAGGACTAAAGGAAGAGGAGGTGGTGAAGAGGAGAGAAGGATACGCCCCCTTTTCCTCCCTCTCTCTCTCTTCTCTCCCATCTCTTTTCTTTCAGTAATAGTAGTAGTAGTAGTTGGAGGAGGAGGAGGAGAGAAA
>NC_059260.1:80000-85000 GCF_017591435.1 Portunus trituberculatus | reverse complement strand
CCATTGCACACTCCCTCACACACTCCAGTAACACTCCAACTCTCCCACGCTCCCTCACACACTCCCACTCCCTCCTACTCCCTTACACACTCCAGTAACACTCCCACGCTCCCTCACACACTCCCACTCTCTCCTACTCCCTCACACACTCCCGCACTCCGTCACACACTCCAGTAACACACTTTCACTCTCCCACACTCCCTCCCGCACTCCCTCGGAAACTCCTTCCTACACTCCCTCACACACGCTCTCTCATACACACTCCCTCACTGTCCCACACTCCCTCCCTCAAGCCCAGCCTCTCACTCCCCCAAACACTCCCTCACACACGCTCCCACTCTCTCACACTCCCTCACAGTCCCACACTCCCTCCCTCACTCCCCGCCTCTCACTCAGCGGGTGTTCCAGTATGAGTGACCGGGAGGAGGAGAACTTCGAGTGTTACGGCGAAGCTGATGACCTCGACGCAGACTCAGACAGTGCCAGGCTCGGGTGAGTGCCGCACAAAGACAGAGAGAGAGAGAGAGAGAGAGAGAGAGAGAGAGAGAGAGAGAGAGAGAGAGAGAGAGAGAGAGAGAGAGAGAGAGAGTAATAGTCTAAGGCAAAAAAAAAAGTTATGTAAGAAAATGTGATAAGGTTATATTGGAGAGAGAGAGAGAGAGAGAGAGAGAGAGAGAGAGAGAGAGAATATTGGCCATTAACATTCTCCTGTCATATTATATTAACTATCATTATTATTATTATTAGTAGTAGTAGTAGTAGTGTTACCATTATCACTATTTCTTTACAGTTTTCCTTAAGGTCATCATTACCTGTGGACCACTTCCTGCTCCACTCCTGTTATTATTATTATTATTATTATTATTATTATTATTGTTATTATTATTATCATTATTGTTATTATTTATTATATTATGAAGCTGTGGAAGCAGAACCATGTATCATTAACGAAGTCCCTCCCTCTCTCTCTCTCTCTCTCTCTCTCTCTCTCTCTCTCTCTCTCTCTCTCTCTCTCTCTCTCTCTCTCTCTCTGTTATGCAGGCAATAATTGGAAGAAGTTAATATTCGTGTTATGTTTATCTTTCTCCTCCTCCTCCTCCTCTTCCTCCTCTCCCTCCTCCTCCTCCTCCTCCTCCTCCTCTTCTCCAGGTTGGGCGCGTGGTGTGCTGCGTTGGTAATTATGTTGTTATATATTTTTGACAATTAACAGGAATTTCTTCTCTTTTCAGGGAATTATTACTATTATTGCTATTATTATTGCTGTTATGTTCTGTTATCTTATTATTGTTGCCTGTTTATTGGAGTGACTTGTGTTTGTGTTGTTTGTTTACTCTATTATTGTTCTTTCTCTCTCTCTCCCTCCCTCCCTCTCTCTCTCTCTCTCTCTCTCTCTCTCTCTCTCTCTCTCTCTCTCTCTCTCTCTCTCTCTCTCTCTGTAAATATAATCTTTTACTGTCAAAATTTTTATATTTGTCTTTCTGTTTGTCTGTCTGTCTGTCCTCCTCTTCCTCCTCCTCCAATCATCCTAATCACACACCGAATACCACCACCACCACTCCCTCCTCCTTTTTCTCCTCCTCCTCCTCCTCCTCCTCCTCCTCCTCCTCCTCCTCCGTAGAGATGACCTGGACGGCAACCTCCTCAGCCCCCCTCATTCACTGCCCCCCAACAACTTCTCCAGAAGGAACTCATGGGTGAGACGCTCCCTCCGCGGCCCCTCCAGGTAAACTACGCCGCCCCCTTACCTTACCTCACCTGGGGCACGCCTCAGCCTCGTACTCGCTCTCAGAACAATATTATGAAACGCTCGGCTGTCTCACCATCACTGCTCTCAAAAGACTCCATTTGAAGATACTCGTGTTTTTAGCCCCTTCAGTACTGAGACGCATTTTTTCGCTTGATTTTTGAGTTTGATTAGACCATTTTATTGACATTAAGTAGGGTCTTTGGAGGTCAGGAGATTAATGGCCACAGTCTTCACTATTTTAATCCTCCACATAAATTTCTGAAGGTGTAAAAATTCGCCCAACAGTCACCAGAATGAATATGAAAACGCGGCATGGTACTGAAGGGGTTAACCTCTTCAGTACCATGACATACCTACCCATATTCAGAAGATACTCGTGTCTTTAACCTCTTCAGTACCATGACACGTTTCCATATTCGTTTTGGTTACTGTTTGGTGATCGGTGATCTTCTACAGATTCAGAAACTTATGGGGGGGATTAAAATAGTGAAGACTGTGGCTATCAATCTTCTAACCTCCATAAACCCTTCCTAATGTCAATAAATTCGTCTAATCGTTCCCAAAATTCATGATAGAAATGCATCCCAGTATTGAAGGGAGTTGAGAGTATTTTTATGGCTGTGGTAATGGATTGGCAACATTTCTAGTGTATTAAAAGGAGAAACTGTCTTGTAAATTCGGCTAGTTGTCTGTGTGGCCTTGGAAAACTGTTGTGGTGAGAGAGAATAACGTTTCTGAATACTGGTGTCATACTGGCTTTATTTTGTTGACTTTCCACTCATACTCTTAGTGTTCTAGTATGTTTGGGTGTGTGATGCTTTTTGACTCACATCCCGCCTTATACTCACTCATACTTTGGTGTATAATTGTTGCTTGTTTATGTTACTCATCTAACATTCGCCTTTTACTTACATCCATACTCATACTGCCATGATATTTACTCATACTTCAGCCATACGCATATTTACACTCTATACCTGTCTCATTCTCACTCATACTGTCCTCATACTGGCCATTCGTTTACTTTTAACCTTCAGTACTGGGACACATTTTTACCTGAGATTTGTGTACCATTAGACCATTTTATTGATATTAGGAAGGGTCTATGAAGGTCAGAAGATTAATGGTCACAGTCCTCACTATATTAACCCCTTCAGTACTAGAAAAAAAAATTTACCTTGAGATTTGTGTACCATTAGACCATTTTATTGATATTAGGAAGGGTCTATGGAGATCAGAAGATTAATGGCCACAGTCCTCACTATATTAATCCCTTTTAGTACTGGGACATATTTGTACCTTTAGATTTGTGTACAATTAGACCATTTTATTGACATTAGGAAGGGTCTATGAAGGTCAGAAGATTAATGGCCACAGTCCTCACTATATTAACCCCTTCAGTACTAGAACACATTTTTACCTTGAGGTTTGTGTAGAATTATACCATTTTATTGACATTAGGAAGGGTCTATGGGGGTCAGAAGATTAATGGTAACAGTCTTCACTATTTTAATCCCCCACATAAGTTTCTGAAGCTGTATAAAATCCCCAAATAGTCACCAGAAGGAACATAGAAACACCATGTTCACTTCACTTTTCCTAACACGTTCATTATTACCCTTCCTTTTCTCTTTATATTTCCTCCTATCATTACCTCTCATCCCTGTCTCCCCTTCTTTCTCCCCTACTATGCCTTATTTCCTTCCTTCCTCCTACGTTCTCCACAAAGAAAACACAGATTTCTCCCTTGTTTTTCATTCCTATTCACACTCACATAGTCATACTCACTCATACATTCATACATTTACACATTCCCTCACACCGCCTCACATCTCCCTCATCCCTCACTTCTCATTATTCGCATGCTGTGTTTATATCCTTGCTTTAATTGTTACGCTTGTATATATATATGTATGTATGTGTGTGTATGTATGTATGTATGTATGTATGTGTATGTTTATATGCATGTATGTATCAATGTATGTATGTATGTGTTTGTGTGTTCACCTAAATGCGCACACACACACACACACACACACACACACACACACACACACACACACACACGTTGTATATCGATTTATACGTATTATGAGTATATGTATGTGTGTGTGTGTGTGTGTGTGTGTGTGTGTGTGTTTGTTTGAGAGAGAGAGAGAGAGAGAGAGAGAGAGAGAGAGAGAGAGAGAGAGAGAGAGAGAGAGAGAGAGAGAGAGAGAGAGAGCATTCTCGGTCTCTATACTTCCGAGTGCATGGATGGATTTCGTAACAGTTGTGTGTGTGTGTGTGTGTGTGTGTGTGTGTGTGTGTGTGTGTGTGTGTTCGCTCACGTGTTGCACCTTCTTGGGATTGGCTGCTTCGCTTACACGCACACAAACAAACTCACACACACACACACACACACACACACACACACACACACACACACACACACACACACACACACACACACACACACACACACACACACACACACACACACACACACACACGCTTGGGTTGCTTTGGTTATGAAGAATTCCACAAATAATAATAATAATAATAATAATAATAATAATAATAATAATAATAATAATAATAACAATTTGCACAGTTTTCTTCTACATAACGTATTAACACAATATTGAGAACTGATTGTCTTTATTGAAATAGTGCTAACAATAATAATAAAAAAAAAAATAATAATAGTATTCTCTTAGTGTTTCGTAATTACTAATTAATTTAAAGAATGTAATGATTTGTCGTGACCTTATTAACTGAATACATTTGTAGTGAACATTGACCTCCTCACCTTTTCTCATCATTAAGAACAGTGACCTCACTTTTCATTAATAATAATAATAATAATAATAATAATAATAATAATAATAATTGAGGTCATGAGTACTATTTTGTTTTAAGATTGCAGGTTATGTCAGGTCACACACACACACACACACACACACACACACACACACACACACACACACACACACACACACACACACACACACCTGATCACAAAAAATGGCTAATAAATTGATAGCTTTCTTAGAACTACTCCTCCTCCTCCTCCTCCTCCTCCTCTTCCTGGTGCTATTTCTCAGTAATAGTGGTGGGGGAGGGGGATATTGGGGGAGGGAAATGGATCAGAAATGCGTACAAGAGATGGGGAAAGGAAGGAGGGGGAGGGGAGAGCTGAGATATTATTATTCTTATTTCTTATTTTTTTTTTATTTCTTGCCATTCAAATATACTTACTACTACTACTACT
>NC_059260.1:57500-62500 GCF_017591435.1 Portunus trituberculatus | reverse complement strand
GGAGGAGGAGGAGGAGGAGGAGGAGGAGGAGGTGTTTAGGAAGAGAGCCTCAGGGTAGGAAAACTAGAGTATGTGTCACTGCCTTAAGGGAGGAAAACAAGGATATGTGTCACTGCCTGCTGGGGTGGCTGAAACAGGAGGAGAAGGAGGAGAAAGAAGAAGAAAAAGTAAAAAATAAGAGAAGAAAAGGAGGAGGAGGTGTTTAGGAAGAGAGGAAGTGTTTGACAGTAAAAAAAAAAAATAAATATATATATATATATATATATATATATATATATATATATATATATATATATATAGAGAGAGAGAGAGAGAGAGAGAGAGAGAGAGAGAGAGAGAGAGAGAGAGAGAGAGAGAGAGAGAGAGAGAGAGAGAGAGAGAGAGGATGAATATGGAGGATATTGCAAGTGAGGGGATGAATGGAGGCTCTGTTCTGAGGGAGGAGGAGGAGGAGGAGGAGGAGGAGGAGGATACCTCTGAGAAGACTAGGAGACAGAGAGAGAGAGAGAGAGCTTCAAGAGAGAGAGAGAGAGAGAGAGAGAGAGAGAGAGAGAGAGAGAGAGAGAGAGAGAGAGAGAGATAATAACTTAATAATAATAATAATACTTTCTTAAACAAACCATGAGATATACACCATCACCACCAAAATCACTACCACCACAGTACTTCCCGAGCAATGTAGAGCTGTGACCACCATCACCACCACTATCACCACCATCAACATCACAGGCAGGGAGGACACATAGTATATATACCATCACCATCATC
This sequence comes from Portunus trituberculatus, assembly GCF_017591435.1. Classification (NCBI taxonomy): domain Eukaryota; kingdom Metazoa; phylum Arthropoda; class Malacostraca; order Decapoda; family Portunidae; genus Portunus; species Portunus trituberculatus. The sequence continues at coordinate 61,732 of NC_059260.1, read as the reverse complement.
ATCACCAAAAAAAATACAGTAAGACTAATTAAACCACCACCACCACCACCACCACCATTGAGGAAGTTTAGTAAATTAAATACCACCACCACCTCCACCACCACAATAACCACAGTAAGACTTATTAATCCACCACCAATGAACACCACCACCAACACCACCACAGGCAGAGAGGAGCCATAGTAACTCAACACCACCATCACCATCACCAACACCACCACATCTGCCTCCACAAAAACAACAGTAAGACCAATTAAACCACCATCTGACCACCACCACCCCTACCACCAACACCACCACCATCACATACATTAATAAACTCACCACCACCACCACCACCACCTCTACCACCAACACCACCACATACATCAATAAACTCACCACCACCACCACCACCACCACCTGACCAACAGCACCACCACTCCCTACAGGGCTGGTGGAGCAGGTGGAGGATCTTCAAGCACAGCTGCTGACGTCACACCTGGAGGAGGGCCGCACGCTGGTCACCGCCACCAACAACAACTCCCTTGCTGCTGAATTTGAGGCCATGACCAGCGAGGAGGTGGGTCAAAGGTCACAGAGGGAGTCACTGGAGGGGGATTGCAGGTGCTGGGGGCTAGAGAGAGAGAGAGAGAGAGAGAGAGAGAGAGAGAGAGAGAGAGAGAGAGAGAGAGAGAGAGAGAGAGAGAGAGAGAGAGAGAGAGAGAGAGTGTGTGTGTGTGGTACAATAGAAGGGAAAGGGTGGAAATTCATTGAGAGAGAGAGAGAGAGAGAGAGAGAGAGAGAGAGAGAGAGAGAGAGAGAGAGAGAGAGAGAGAGAGAGAGAGAGAGAGAGAGAGAGAGAGAGAGAACCACCAGATCACCCAGGATTGCTTGTTACAATGACAATTACTAACGACTGTTACTGATTGTTCTAACGACCTGATTGGCTCATTAGTTGATTACTACTCCTCTGATGGCTGTGATTCGCTGCTTAGACAAGATAGGGAAGGGGGGAGGACTAGCACCTGTCTACCCCCTCCCATCACCACCACCACCACCACCACCACCCCATTCACTGCCCATCACCTTCTAATTTGCTTTGGCTTTAAAAATTACTTGATTTATTTTCATTGTGTTACTAAATTATCTCTATGTGGGTTAGCTATTTGTGTTTCCTGTATTCATGTGTTGGGATTATTTTTATTATTATTATTATTATTATTATTATTATTATTATTATTACTATTATTATTGTTATTGATTATTATCTTTGTTTTAGCGGAGAATCTCGTGTGTGTGTGTGTGTGTGTGTGTGTGTGTGTGTGTGTGTGTGTGTGTGTGTGTGTGTGTGTGTGTGTGTGTGTGTGTGTGTGTGTGTGTATTCACCTAGTTGTAATTTTTACAGGGCCTGGGTATTATACTCGTGTGGCCCCATCTCCATATCTACACACATCCAACTTTCCTTTAAAACTATGCACACTCCTCGCTGACACCACCTCCTCACTCAAACTATTCCACACCTCCACACATCTCTGTGGGAAACTATATTTCTTCACATCTTTCAAGCATATTCCTTCGGCTATCTTTTTACTATGCGATCTCGTAGTTCTATTTAAATTTTCCTTTCTCAACATCATTTGCTCATTATCCACTTCATCCAAACCGCTCAACAGTTTATAAACCTGTATTAAATCTCCTCTTTCTCTTCTTTGTTCCAAGGTAAGCAAATTCATTTCTTTTAATCTCTCCTCATAGGTCATTTCTGCCAATTCCGGAACCATTTTTGTTGCCATTCTCTGCAATCTCTCCAACTTCCTTATATGCTTCTTTTTATAAGGGGACCAAACCACCCCAGCATATTCCAATCTTGGTCTAATTACAGTACTAATTAATTTCTTCATCATATCTTTATCCATATAATGAAAGGCTAATCCAATATTTCTAATCAAATTATATATTTCTCCAAACATCTTGTCAATATGAGCCTCAAACTGCCCATGGTCTTGTATTATCACTCCCAAATCCTTTTCCACCTTTTTCAACACTACTCCTTCACCCATCTTATATAACCCTCTTGGCTGTCTTCCACTCTTCCCCATCTCCATTACATGACTTTTGCTCAGATTAAATTCCATCTCCCACCTCTTGCTCCACTCCCAAATCCTTTCTAGATCTGCCTGTAAAATTTCACAATCTTCTTCACTCTTCACACACCTACACAATTTCGTATCATCCGCAAACAAATTAATATAACTGGCATATCATTAATATAGACAAGGAAAAGTATTGGTGCCAACACTGAACCTTGTGGGACTCCACTCTGCACCACCAACCAGTCCGACTTTGCATCCCTTATTACCGTTCTCATCTCCCTCCCTCTCAAATAGTTTTCCATCCATTTTAACAATTTTCCCTTCAGTCCTCCATAAATCTCTAATTTCCATAGCAGTCTCATGTGAGGTACCTTGTCAAAAGCTTTTTTCAAATCCAAATATACACAGTCCATCCATCCCTCTCTGTGTGTGTGTGTGTGTGTGTGTGTGTGTGTGTGTGTGTGTGTGTGTGTGTGTGTGTGTGTGTGTGTGTTTATGTCAATTGTTTTGTAATAATAATAATAATAATAATAATAATAATAATAATAATAATATTAATAATAATAATAATATGAAGATGGTAATTGTAGATTATACTTCACTGTACATTTTTTTCACTCTTTCACATAGAATCATTAGATAATTGAGCCACTGCTGTCTCACTCTCTCTCTCTCTCTCTCTCTCTCTCTCTCTCTCTCTCTCTCTCTCTCTCTCTCTCTCTCTCTCTCTCTCTCTCTCTCTCTCTCTCTCTCTCTCTCTCTTGAATATATTCTCTAGCATAAATTAATTCCCTCATACTAGTAGATATAGAGCCAAAATAGCCTCTCTCTCTCTCTCTCTCTCTCTCTCTCTCTCTCTCTCTCTCTCTCTCTCTCTCTCTCTCTCTCTGTTGCTGACGCACACCTAGGTCGTTCTCAAGCACACTCTCTCTCTTTTTAGGGGAATCACTATGGGAGTGACACAGTCGAGAAGGTTTGTAAAGAAAAAAGATTTACTTGCATGCTATCTCCCTCTCCCTGCCTCTCTCCCTCTCCCTCTCCTCTCTCTCTCTCTCGTAACCACCACATCCACCATAACCCCACATTTGTTTGTTTTTGTTTGTTTGTAGCTGTTTGTTTACTAATCACTAATGCTGTGTGTGTGTGTGTGTGTGTGTGTGTGTGTGTGTGTGTGTGTGTGTGTGTGTATGTGTGTGTGGGGTTTTGCTGTTGCTGCTGCTGATGATGATTATGATTATTAATTGCTTGATCCTTCTCCTCTTCCTCTTCCTTCTCTCTCTTTTAATCTTTCTCCTTCTCCTCCTCTTCTTTTCCCTCCTCCTCTTTCATCTTTCCCTTCCTCTCCCATGCTCTACTCCCTTTTTTCCTGTCCCAGTAGAGCAGCCTTGATGGAAGCCATACTGGTGATCAGATAGAAGATTGCAGTGACACATGTTTAAGTCTTCCTGTTGAGGACAGATTCAAAGACTTAGACCAGCAAGAGATTAAAGCAATAGGATGGTAGTTTGAGGGATTAGAACAGTCACCCTTTTTTTAGGAACAGGCTGAACACAGGCAAATTTCCAGCATGAAGGAAAGGTAAAAGTAGATAATGGATAGAGTTACCCAGTATTCTAAATCATTCATACCTTTTCTGGTACACTCTGTTTACCCTGCCTGCCTGCTTCTATATTTCCAACTTCCTAAGACTTGACTTCATTTAAGAGGGAGGTTTCAAAACACTTATCCCTTTGTTTCGGCTAACTTTTTCAGACCTGTAAGGGGACTGGCAACTAAGTGGACCTTTTCTTTGTTGTTATTGGGCCAGCTTCCCACTCTTACATAAAAAAAAAAAGGGAAGGAAAGGTAAAAGTCAATAGACAGAGTTGGAAGAGTTTGGCCAGGCAAGGTGCAAGCACGGAGGCACAGCTTTTGAGAGTGATGGGAGGGACACACCAGCCACCAGGTCCATCAGCCTTCCAAGGGGTTAGGCCAGCCAGGGCATGGAAAACTTCACTGCAGAGAACTTTAAGCCCTTCAATACAATGACGCATTTTCACATTTATTACTATTTGGTGATTTTATACAGCTTCAGAAACTTATGTGGGGGATTAAAATAGTGAATACTGTGGTCATTAATCTTCTGACCTCCACAGACCCTTCCTAATGTCAATCAAA
>NC_059260.1:47500-52500 GCF_017591435.1 Portunus trituberculatus | reverse complement strand
AAAGTTATGAAAAAAAGTGATAAATTATAATATACTGAAGAAATATTATAGCTTGGTGAGGAAAGGCTGAAGATCATGCTAGAAATATGTATAGCATGTTCATACACAGAAACAAATTCTGCAGGAAAGGTCACAGTACTTAATATCACTCATAATACGACAAATTTATCCACGACAAAATAACAGTAAAAAAAAATAAATAAATAAATAAAAATGGTCTCAATGTAGCCGTGAGTAACCCAAGAAAGACCTTAATGAAGAAAACCATTTAGACCATTTCCCCGTCCACGTGTGTGTGTGCGTGCGCGTGTGTGTGTACGTTACCTTGGTAAACCATACACACCCACACGCACACGCACACCTGTCCTTGGCTGATGGAGAGAGAAGGGTGGATGAGAGTAGCGCTTTGGTGTATATATGTAGATACCGACAGGCTGGTTGGCGTGTGTGTGTGTGTGTGTAAGTGGACAATACATTTATTTTGTTGAGTCAGTGTTTTATTTGCCTTTTCATGATACAGAGTACATTAAGCTTTTGGGTTTGCAAACATTGAATGGACGCGCCAATGACAACAAGAATGAATAAATAATTAAACAACAGAAAAAAAGGGCCACTTAGGTGCCAGCCTCCCTGCAGGTCCGACAGTGTTAGCCAAGGACAGGGGCAAATGTATAATACAAACATCAAAACAAGACAGTGTTGACAGTGTATGTGTCAGTGGCGATGCAGCAACTAAGTGCAGAGTACACAGCGCGGGGCGTCACCCCGGGCAATGCCGCCACGCCGCGCCCCACACCCCACAACCCAGACTGAAGACGCCCCCCATCCATCCCCCACATGAGTACGGGGAGCGAAGCACAGTGTGGACGCCGCTTTAAGCTCTGCCTTACGATTAACATTCATGCCGATCTCCCCCCCCACCCCATTGGCTTTCTCGCCACAGTGAGTGCATCAGCTCTTCGTTACGATCAGCGACCATATCCCCCCCTCCCTCTTCCACCCGACTCCTGTACTGAGTGTATACAGCTTTTCGTTACGATCAGTATGCATATCCCTCCCCGTTCCCTCTACTCTGTACAGAGTTTTTGGTGTGGTTTGCTTTGAACCTTTGGTAATTTGGAGCTTGAAATTTTACTTCGTCAGTTTACACTGATCTTTCCTTTACACTGCCACATTGAGTCACTGACGTATTCACCGCCACGCCTTCTGATAGGTTTCGCTGACGACATTCATACATTCCAAAAGACAGGTGTTCAGTGTGACTTGCTATGCAGAGTAACGGACACAAGATGATAACAGTATTTCAACACATCAAACATAGGAAAAAAGAACAAAGAGAATGCTTAGTAACATTTACCTTGTGATGCGGCGGCCGAGATCCACTGGTGGTGCTTACCCACACCCATTCCACTCACTAATGACCGGGAAAGAGTACGCCATAATTGTTTACCTTGTGATGCTGCGGCGGCGACCCATTGGTAGTGTTTACCTGCTTCAGAGTCATTTAGAGCCCTTCTGATTGAGTGTCCTTATCACGTGAGCCTTGTGATTCCCTTCCAAGAGTCACAGCGCGCTCATCAGTCACAATCGGAAGGAGAAACACAGCGTGATGCAACACAGCCGGCGCTCCCTGCGTCTCACTGCTTTAGTGAGCCTATGTATACGACACAACCAGCGGGCACCGGCGCGCTTCAGTGTTTTGAGCAGGTCTACCTCACCCATGTCCCTCAAAGACGGTGCCCAGCAGTCAGTGGTCCCCGTGAGTAACAGTCACCGCGCACTCAGAGTCACTATCGGAAGAAAAAAGCAAAAAAATAATGCAACACGTGTCAATCACACACACACACACATTAGCACACACTCCGCTCCGCAAGGCTGAGGGCACCGCGCATCCCTGACTGAACAGCAGACCTACGTGAGCAATGCCCTGCAGCACAAGGTGCCTAGTGGCCACTTGTTACTATTATATAACAATCACACACACCAAACCAACACACAAAAAGGTTCTGTGTCGTGCCTTCCATAGTAAGTGACGACGTGGTGTACGCAGGCACGTACTTCATCACTGCAGTAAATGAGGTTTTACAATGTGAAGAACACTTTGGTAACGCCCCACGCGTCCCCACACTCTTACAAACAAAGGGCGGCAATCAGTCAACTTGTCATTTTGTCATGAAAATTATTCAAACTGGGAGTACAAAGAGTCGTGTGTAGCGTGTGTGTCAATAAACACTGACGTGGTGTGCGCTGGTACGCACTTCACCAGTGCCGTAAATGATGTTTTAAGGTATCTCGTCCCCAAACTCCTTCAAACAAAAGGCGCCAATCAGACACCTTGTTTGTCACTGTCTGTGTGTCATGAAAACCACACAAACCCAAACAAAAGTGAAGGCTTATGTATCGTCAACAAGCGATGACATACACGCAGGTAGTATGCAGTATTATGCCCTGTATTATACACTGCAGTACTAATGATCAGGCCTGGAGCAACTGTCACATGAAGTACACTGATACTCATGCCATCGCTAATGAAAGGGTGAAGGCTTGTGTGTACAGTATGTAGTGTACTCTGCTCAAATGTTTCAGTGCTTGCCAAACATACAGGCTTGCACAGTGTCTCGCTCACCTCAATCACCATTCACTTGCTCAACCCCCTCTCTCTCTCTCTGAATTAATCCTCCCGCGCGCCGACTCCACGCAACCTGGCATGCTCTCCATCATGCACACCTGGCTGGATTAAAGACCGCGCCAGACAGGTGTAATACTCTCTCTCTCTCTCTCTCTCTCTGTCTCTGACGATAATATAGCGTGTTTTGTTGGTGGTTTGGTGTGCTGGCATCTGTGCACGGATGTCTCAGGACTCAGTAAACATTATTATAAGACGAACTGGCAGTGATGGCGGTGATGGCAGTGGCACATCTTGTGGTGCATCCTGTGGCATGGCGTGGCGTGGCGTGGCTGATGCGTCAGTTAGATGCGTCACAAGCGTCACGCCACAAGAGTGAGGTCAACACCGATGACTTGTGTTGGCGCGCATTAGGCTCAACAGCTGACGGTAATGCAATGAATGGTCCACCTTACCACGCAGAGAGAGAGAGAGAGAGAGAGAGAGAGAGAGAGATTCTTACAATCCATTATTAATAAATCTTGACATAAACATAAATTAAGCAGGTAATCATTTTTTTTACGTTCAGAGAGAGAGAGAGAGAGAGAGAGAGAGAGAGAGAGAGAGAGAGAGAGTTCAATCTAATGGTAACAAGTATTCGTGCGTGATATCGTACCTATCAGAGGGAGCGCCGCCCCCTCCTCTCCGTCTACTCTCCCGCCCCCCTCCCTCCCACGCGCCATTAACCTGAGCAGTGGTCACCTGGTGTTTAGTGCTCAAATTTATGACCACTGTTACCACCGCTACTACTGCGACTACTACTACTACTTCTACTACTACTACTACTACTACTACTACTACTACTACTACTACTGCTACTGCAGGTGCAACTACTACTGCTACTACTACCACTACTACTACCAATATTACTATTACTGCTACTACCACACCACCACCACCACCACTACCACTACTACTACTACTACTACTACTACTACTACTACTACTACTACTACTACTACTACTACTTCTACTACTACTACTACTACATATCTATCCTCTCCACCACCACCACCACCACCACCACCATCACAACTACCACCACTATAGTGTTAGCCGCAGTCATCTCACGCCCCCCACACAAACCCCCGCCCCCCCTTAGGTCAGCACACGCCAGATCGTCAAGTCAGCTTAAGCGTCACGACACCTTGAAAATGGTACTTAGATTTGACCCCTCTTTTTTATCTCTATCTTTGACCTCTGCGCAACATGATCCCCCTCCCCACACCACCTACCCATCCCACTCTGACCTTGCTCCCTATCCTCCTCCTCCTGGTCCTCCTCATCCTTCTTCTCCTTCTTCTTCTTCTTCTTCTTCTTCTTTTTCTTCTTCTTCCTCTTCTTAGTATTACTGTTATTGCCTCATCTTTATCTGTCTCTTCTTTTCCTTTGTCTCTTTCCGCTCTTCTTCTTCTTCTTCTTCTTCTTCTTCTCCTCCTCCTCCTCCTCCTCCTCCTCCTCCTCCTCCTCCTCCTCCTCCTCCTCCTCCTCGTCCGCAACTTTTTAAATGACCTCTGCACTATGTAATTCTCACCCCAGTCCCCCCCTCCATTTCTCTCTCTCTCTCTCTCTCTCTCTCTCTCTCTCTCTCTCTCTCTCTCTCTCTCTCTCTCTCTCTCTCTCTCTCTCTCTCTCTCTCTCTCACATTTAGACGTAAACTACATCACATTTAGACGTAATGTAATGTGTTTGTTTGTACGTGTCTAAGTGAGTGTGTGTGTGTGTGTGTGTGTGTGTGTGTGTGTGTGTGTGTGTGTGTGTGTGTGTGTGTGTGTGTGTGTGTGTGTGTGTGTGTGTGTGTGTGTCGCCTTGTAATCGTGTCTGTCTTGACTTGTGTACACCAGTTAATTATCTGTATGTGTGTGTGTGTGTGTGTGTGTGTGTGTGTGTGTGTGTGTGTGTGTGTGTGTGTGTGTGTGTGTGTGTGTGTGTGTCGAAATGCGTGACTTTTGTGTACTGTTTATGTATATGTGTGTGTGTGTGTGTGTGTGTGTGTGTGTGTGTGTGTGTGTGTGTGTGTGTGTGTGTGTGTGTGTGTGTGTGTGTGTGTGTGTGTGTGTGTGTCGAAATGCGTGACTTTTTGTGTACTGTTTATGTATAGGAAATGTGCCGTGTGTGTGTGTGTGTGTGTGTGTGTGTGTGTGTGTGTGTGTGTGTGTGTGTGTGTGTGTGTGTGTGTGTGTGTGTGTGTGTGTGTGTGTGTGCGGTGCAGCGGGGCGGGGCGGGCCAGTCTCGTCTCACACCTGGTGGCGTTAGGAAGGTCCCACGCAGGTGCACCACTATCACCTGTGTACCGTACCCCCTGCTGTACCTGTATGGCCCTTTATGCTTCTAT
>NC_059260.1:35000-37500 GCF_017591435.1 Portunus trituberculatus | reverse complement strand
ACAACGAAGAGTGATTCATCAATCCAGAGGACACTATGCCATTTTTCTAAAGGCCACTTCAAGTATTTAGAAGCAATTGCCTTTCGAGCTTTCTTTTGTTGTTCATTTAAAGCGGGTTTGCGACGAGCGGCTACTGTCTTGTATTGGAGGCATCAGTCACTGTTCTAACGGCACGCCGCAACATTGCCAAGCACTTTCCTCCTTCAGTTTCCCTACCGTAAGGGTGGGAGTGACATCCACGCTCCGCTTCAGCACTGAACGAAGTTTCACTTATTTTCGAGGATCTCCCAGTACTTTTAGCCGGGGCAAGAACACAAGCACCAGCAGACGCTTAGAATTTTGCAACTAAGGCCCCGTCCACACGGAGCATTTTGATGCGCAATGTGTTGAAGCGACGAGTTGAAAAACGTCACTTTCAACTCGTCGCAGCATCATGAACGCAGTCATGACGCGGAGCTATTTCAAATCGCTAGAGCAGTGTCAATGACAGTTGCAATGAAACTCTTCTATTTTCATACAATGAAATACAAGAATATGAGTGAAGACCAGCAGAAATTGGCCAAGAAGTTAATATACGATGCTCTAAGCATGAGTGACATACGAGATCTTACTAGGGAACATCAGATATTACGAGTGGAAGGCTCGGACAAATTAATGGTATGAAAAGGTTTATATTAAGGTTACAGCATATTACCGTACAAAGTACAATTTTACATAGCTATTATGAAAATTGTTTATGTGATATGTAAAAATAATAAAGAAATGAAAACTATCACTATACTTTGTATCCGGCCTTCATAGGGCGGATACAAAGTAAAGTCACCTTAAGGTAATCCTCCTTCAGGACATTATAGATGGCTGCGCAGGTTTCAGGGATGATCAGGCTGAGGCTCTCATTTTGAAATTCTAGTGGAATACTGGAGACTTGTGTAGGATCTTCCTGCGTCAAGGAAGTGAAGTGTTGCTTCAAGACGAGCACACGGTGGTATGCTGTCTCGGATGCCGGTGTCCTGCTTGCAGATATATGGATGTATCTTCTTCAGCAATTCATGAAATGCAGTGAATGGCTTTCGTGTATAATTTTCAAAGTCTGTCTGGTTTTCTGCTTGTAGCTCTAAAAATATTTTATTAAAGCCGCCGAGAAAGCCACTGCTTGCACCACAAAGTCCGACGTTTCTTTTTCAAGTTTTTTTTTTTTTTTTTTTTTTTTTTTTTTTTAGGTGCGCACACAGCAATTATACTCCACAGTACAGTTTCTTGGCAGAGTAGAGCGTCGGTGGACATCCTCCCCCCGTGAAAGCCAAATGATGACCGAGATCTGATTGCTCGCACAGTTATGAGATTCGCAGTGATGCAGCCCGTTTGGACACTAGTGTCAATTTTTCAACACCACTACTGCATCAAGTCGCTGATGCGTGATGCTCCGTGTGGACGGGGCTTAATCGGCGATCACTTCTCTCACTCACACCAGTTTCATTTACTATTTCTTTGGTTTGAAAGCTTAATTCATGACACTGGATCAACCTGACCCTTGTATCACGATCGAGAGACTTCCCACTCATGGCGTACGGAGGTCAGGCACAATTATTCAACGCAAACACAACAAAGTTTAGGAGCGCGGGACAGCGGCCACTCTAAAACAATAACGTACCAAATGACGCTGAGACATGATTTATGTCACCTATAGTCACTGAGTGATGGGTGACAGCTAGAGTAAAGTTGCTATGTAGCCAATTTTACCCGGGACATTTTTCCCTTCACCGCCAAGTGCATACTGTCTAATAAGGAACAAAGGTGCGTCAGCGATTAACCCGGCCAGCCTCTTCCGCTTCGATTGTAGTGGTGGTGGTGGTGGTAGTGATATTATAGTAGTAGTAGTAGTAGTAGTAGTAGTAGTAGTAGTAGTAGTAGTAGTAGTATACATGTTTTATTACTGCTCGCATGTATAGCTTCCAATATTTTTTCCACTAATTGTATGGGAATGGCATACACACACACACACACACACACACACACACACACACACACACACACACACACACACACACACACCACCACCACCACCACCACCACCACCACCACCACCACGTCCCTATATAATACACACCACCCCTACAACACACCACAACACCACCTCAACACTTTAATAACCTTTGCAACACCTATCATCACCACTACAACGTCTCCACACCACCCCTGCAACACCACAACACCACCTCAACACCTTAACCTTTGCAACAACTATCATCATCACTACAACATCTCCACACCACCCCTGCAACACCACAACACCACTTCAACACCTTAATAACCTTTGCAACAACTATCATCACCACTACAACATCTCTACACCACCTCTGCAACACCATAACACAGCAGTAATCCGTGGTGCACCTTCCAGTCATGTATTCCTCTAAGGAGGTGGAGTTTGACTGGAGGAAGTGGTCACCCGTCATGATCAACCCGGAGCTCAGATTGCTGCAGTTCTCACTCAAACAGC